>NW_026623811.1:388038-412260 GCF_030028575.1 Malurus melanocephalus | reverse complement strand
GCTGGTTTTGACCAAATAGTTAAACAAGGAGCATAAATTTTCTAGTGGAGGGGATGATTTTGAGCAGGGGAAGATGTACTGGAGAGGATGCCCCAATGATGTGTGGGGTCTAGCATTCTGAAAGAGCAAATTTATTATGTAATCATGGAATCATGCAATTGTTAAGGTTGGAAAAGACTCTTATGATCATCAGGTCCAACCACGAACCCATCACCACCACACTCATCATTAGTCTGTGTCCTCAAGTGCTGCATCCACGTGAGTTTTGAACACTTCCAGGGATGGTGACTATACCACTTCCCTGGGAAATCTGTTCAAATGCTATTTTTTTTCCTAATGTCCAATCTAGGTGTCTTTTTTTTTTTTGTGATGTATAATCTCCCCTGGAGCAACTGGAGTCCATTTCCTCTTGTCACATCACTTGCTCCCTGAAAGAAGAGACTGACACCCACCTCACTACACCATCCTTTCACCTGTTCCTCTCCTTCCAACCTCCTTCCATAGGTGCAGCCTCCTCATCCACCTGGATCCATGTGGTTGAAATGCCAGCAGGATGCTCCAAGCATCCAAACACCATTTTTTTGCATTCTGCAGCTATTTTTCTGCCAGGTGAATATTGTGACCTCTATTTCCACCACACAGGAGCTGAGCAAGACGTGTCCCCTCATGAATGGCAGAGGTGCAGGAAGTCAGGACAGCACGTGGATCCTTCCCAACCTGCCCAGTAAGTGCACGTGGACAGCCACAACGCCTGCCAGCAAATCTCCACACTCCTGTGTTCCCTTGTAAGTAATTCTTCCATGCTGTTATTTCAGAGTGAAGCTCAGCACATTTTCCTGTTGCTGAGGTAAAATGCTATTGTTGCACCATGATGATCATGGTCAGAAGCTAGTAGTTATGTTAATGATGGTTTAATTTTCAGATGGCAAACCCAGCTTAGTCCCTCCTCTCCAAGGAGATTTTTCCCACTCCCTGCAGTTTTGCAGAAAGGTGTGGCTGGCTCGAGACTCAGCTCTGTGTTTTAAAGCATCTGCTTGTTTGGGGCATCTCATTTTAGATGGCTGAGATGCCTTCATAAAAATGGATTACAGGCTTTTAAATCTGTAGCAAATGGCCACAGTGCAGAGAAAAGTGCTTGCTCTGAGCTGTTTTTGCCCTCATAGCTGCGGTTTCCCTCCCAGGGTGACATGAGGGCCCAGACTAGACTTGACAAGAGGTGCTTTAATGACCCTGCAAACCAGACACAGACAAGCTACTAAAGATAAGGCTGTCCCATAAATGCCAGGGAACTGCAGACACGTCCCTGCAGTGCAAAGATGTAAACCAGGACTGCAGCTCTGGTGAGTGAGGAACTGGAGCCCACGGGAGGTGCAGCACTGCTCTGTAGGGCAGTGCCTGACCACATGCCAGGCAGGACAAGGCCAGGACACAGCCACCAGCATGTGGAAAACCAGAACAGCCTCTGGGTCTGGCATGAAGGAGGGAGGAATAGAATGCAGAGCCCTGGAGCTGATCCAGCGAGCTGTGCATCCAGGCACTCACTCAGTGCAACCCCTGCAGCTGGCACCTGAGGATTGAATTGGCTCTTTTCAGTTAAAATTACTTTTCCCCCTCCATTATCATGCTGTGCAGGATAATGTTCTTATTTTTTAACAATTTAGCGTCAGGGTGCCGTGGTGGTGCCACTGTCAGGACCCATCCCACACCCAGACAGGAGATGGAGAGACATTCCCCACCCCTGGGCATCAAACACCACCCTGGGAATGGGGTCTGGCTGAGGGGGCCCTCACAGCACTGCTGGACAGGAACTGAAACAACCCACTGCATAATAGTGAAAAAAAATACACTGGGATGTCACATCTTTGTGTGGAGAGAGGGGTTTGCTTTCCCTGCTCTGGGTAAACCACAGATGGCAGCCAAGGCAGCAAAAATCTCTGCACTTCTGAGATTCCCATGTGAAATCTGATTGAGTTTTGGGAGTAGAAGCAGAAAGAGAAGCAAGATGCTATTTTAATCAAGAGTATGGATTATTTTTTTCCAAAGATACAGACGTAGACTACTGATATCCCTTGAGCCAGTTCTGACCCACCATAACCTCAGCAGGAATTCCTTGCTTTGCCAGAACTGGTTTCCCCAGAACATCTTAAGCAATAGCAAGCCATGAATAAAAGCTGGAATCTTAGGGAAAAAACATCCTTGTCCACTGTCCTGAACTGATACCAGCGTCTGCAGGATATATGCCAGACATGTAAAGCACTAACACAGGTCACTCTCAAGAGAGTTAAACAATGCCTGAAGGAGCTGGAGCATCCTCGTGCCATGGCTCAGCCACACTGACAGCCCTGAGTGTTTCAGTGGCTTTTGGAGCCATCCTTGCAAGTTTGGGAGTCCTGGCCAGGCAAACAACACTTGTAAATGTGGGAAGCAGAGGTGGTGCTGGGCAGGATGGAGGAAAGAGGAGGAACCTTGTGCTGTGTCTCCTGGCTTCTTCATCCACAACATAAAATCCCAAGGTTTGCCAGCATCCTCTCATTCATTGTAGACCTGGTCCAGGGCCTTGCAGAGCAAGGTATTTCAGAAAATTAATTAGCTTGCTTTTTATGTAAAAGAGCTAATAACTCATGATGGAAAACCATAACTAACTCCTGGTGCCACTAATTGTTGATGGGGACTTTTCCTCTTGGAGTTGGGGTGTCTTTCCATGGCCTTGATAAAGCTGCTGAAACCTCACTCAGATTTTCTCTTGGTTCATGTTGCATAACAATAGCTTTGATTAGCCTGGTTTTTCCCCCTCTGTATTATTTCAGGACAGAAGAAAAGAAGATCTTGCCCAATATCCTCAAGAAAATTGGCTTCACCCCAATGGTCCGAATCAACAAGATTGGGAAATCCTTTGGGCTCAAGTGTGAGCTGTGTGAGTGTCCCCTTCCCAGCAGGTTTTTCCATGCCACGAGGTGAGGGTGAGGGTGAGGGATGGTGCTGGAGGGGGCTCCAGAAGAGGCTCTGGGAGAGGAAGCACAGGTGGGGAGGGACAGATGCGGTTTGTGTTGGGCTCTTTTTCTTATCAGGCAGTTTCTTGGACCAAACAGGAGGTTTCAGGCAGCAATGAGTGGGGTGTAATTGTAGTGAGGCACCTTTCCTCCCAGATAACAGCAGCACAAGCTCAGAGCAGAGTTGGGCTAAATTTGGGGCTAGGTTCAAATCACCTCCCCCAGATGTTAACACAGAGCTGCTGGTGTCTCATGTAAGGGTTGATTTTAGGCTTGTCCCCTACAGTCACAAGGATGATAAAATCAGATCTGTTTTTTYMRKYYYCYTTYCYWWWAMTTCTAACCCTAGCAATTAATTTCATCCAAATTGGGCAGAAATATTATCAGAGGCAGAAAGTGCCACGAGTGTCACACAGCTGAGTAAGGAGAGACTTTCTGAGCGCTCATCCTGGATGGAATGGCACAGCAGAACCTGTCTGGTACCTGGGAATCCTCCACAGAGCACTGGTGGAGCCTGCTGTGCTCTCCCACCACATCCCTGCTCAGGATTTGGGATCTTTGGGTCACCAACCCTGCAACCTCTACATTGCACTGCCCAGAATGAGACCCCAAAGTGTGGAAGGGAGGTGGTGGAGGTGGGAGGTCAGGTGTGCAGTACCTGGTCCACTTTTGGAGCAGCCTGTGTCTTGGAGGATGTCGGGCTGGGGCAGGCGCTTTAGGTGCCGGGGAGGACGGGCTGATCCCATTTTTTGGGATGGTGTTTCCCTCCCCTGGCACAGGAGGGGAAGGAGAGCAGAACAGGCAGAGCAGCTGCCACAGAGATGTGTCAGCACAGATCCTCTTCCCCATCAAACACAGGAATGCCTGCAGCACAGTTGCCTCAAGGAAGCAGTTACAGCTGGATGGGATTGCCTGGGATTTTCTGTGTCTCTGAGGATCCCTGTGCAGCTGAAGTTGTGGCATTTCGCATTATAAAATGTAACAATGAGCACAAGATTTCTTTTCCCGCTCAGGCTGCCCGGGTATTGGGCTGGTTTCTCAGCCTCAGGTAGCTGCCTCTGCGAAGGTGAAGTGAATAACCCCTGGAAGTCTCTGTTTCTCCCTGTTTTCCATAAAAGAGAGCTCAGTTCAGTTGCAGATGTTCATCAAAGCCTTGGCAAGAAGGATCCTGTGGTGTGAAGGCCTTGAGTAGGACCGAGATGTGCCTTGTAATCTGAACACACTTTAGAAAGTTACTCAGTTTTTTTTTTTTTTGTAGCTCAGTGAAAAGAACTGTAATTTTGTCTGACACTTGAGATTGCTCTTTCTGTTATTTGTGTTTCTTTATGCTTCTCCAGTCAGCACTACAGATCACCTCTGCAAAAGGGTTGGCCTTTTTAGATATCTGTTAAAAATTGCAGTGCCCCAGGGCAGACAGGGAGACCTTGCTGCAGATCCTGAGAGTGCCCTGCCCACAGAAAGGTCCTCACAGCAGGGCAGCAAAGAGTGTTGTGCCAGTGTCAGACCTCCCACCTTGCAACGAGTATGTCCAGTTGATTTTAAACCCATCCTGGGCTGACCAAGTTGATTTTAAACCCATCCAGGATGGAGGAAATGTGGGAGAAAGGACTCTGCACAGGTTATGCTGATGGATAATCCCAGAAAAGCAAATGGTGGTTGCACTCCCCTGAGAAAAGGAGCCATTCTACAGAAGAGGAATAGGTGTCCTAAAACTGCAGTGAGGCCTGGGGGAGCCAGGAGCTGGTGCCTGATGGAGTACCCCTTTTTCTTTCCTTTCCAGTGGCAAAATGTGAGTACTTCAAYGCCGGGGGCAGCATCAAAGATCGCATCAGCCTCAGGATGGTGGAGGATGCGGAGAGAGCCGGGATTATCAAACCAGGAGACACCCTGATTGAACCCACTTCAGGGAACACAGGTGGGAAGGCAGGGATGCATTTCTGAGGAGCAGGGATTTGAGGAGCTCTTGTATTTGTAGTTACAAAATCGGTTCTGGCTGCATCCTCCCCTCAGCTTCTCTCCTGGTGGCCAAGGGTATCCGGGGATGCTGAGGTGCCTCATTGCTGAAATTCCCGGGGGTCTGAAAGGGTCCCACACCTTCACAGGCGTGCCTGGAAGGTCCCCTTTTGGCAAGGCAGGCAGTATCAGGAGCTTTTGAATTCCCAGAGATCCCCAGAGACAATTTCTCTGATGGGCTGGAAGAGAAATCATGGGATTTTGTTTCCTCATCACTGTCCCATATGGTGGGGTACAAGATGAGGGGGCACAACACAGGAGACTCCCCCCCTATTTTGCAGCCTCCACAGGACCCTTGGTGCAAATTCCAACGTTCCTTTGCTGCTCTGTGCCCCAAAACAACAACCTGTGTTTGCACAGAGTGATTTCCTACAGAAAGGCACCTCAAGGTGCTCTGGATGGAGTTGAGGCCGTGTTCCTCGCTGTGCTCCCTGCCTCCCCCTCACCACCCATGCAGAACAGGGTTCATCTCTAGGAATTGTGCTCCTCACTGGCCCATTGTCTCAGGCAGCCCCAGAACCAACCCCCTCTTGCCCCAGCCACCCCCAGACATGGAGTAAGGGGATCTGTGCTCCCCCAGAGCTGTTCCCCAGGTGGATCACGCTGTTCCCTGTGCCCAGGGCAGCTGGGATGGCACCAGGCTCCCTCCAGCCCCAGGCAGGGACAGGCAGCTCCAGCCTCACCTTCCTGCCATAGCTGGGAGCAGCTGGCTCCATCCATCACCCCAGTGAAACCGGAGCAGTGGTGCCCTTCACCTTCTGGCCACGGGTGACATGTGCAGCGTCCTGTGTGTCCGTCCCCCCACAACAGACAGTGCTTGAGGGGCAGGGAAAGGCGCTCCTGAAGTAAAATCACCTCTCTCCTGTGTTTCCAAGAGCACAGGAAGAGCCCTGTGCCTCGGTGGAGGAGAGAAAAGCTCTCCCCAGCCCTGCCATTCTCTCTGTGCCACGCTGGTGGACTCCTGTGAGCAAGAGGGGATGCTGCAGCTCCACTTTCCTGTTAGCACAGCCTCCCACACTTCCTGGAGCTCCCAGCATATCCCAGGAAGCTCGTGGAGGATGCCTTCACCTGTAGTTTCTCAGTGAACATTCCATGGTTGCTTTCAGGAGAGAGGGATGCAGAAAGTGATGCATGTCAGTCACTTCTGCCAAAAACTGCTTTCAACCAATTCCCTTTGCTCCCCATCACGCAGGGATCGGGCTGGCTCTGGTGGCTGCACTGAAGGGTTATCGCTGCATCATCGTCCTGCCAGAGAAAATGAGCATGGAGAAGGTCAGAGCTCTGAATGGTATCACCCCACAGCCAAGGGACATCTCCTTCCCTCTCTCCCTCTGCCTCTCCCTTCCTGGAGCCCTCTCCTTTAAAGGCCATCGAGCCTTGTACACACACTGCCACAGCTGCTGCTCAGAAAGTTGCCTCTTGAAGGGAGAAAAGCAGCCTGTGATGGCTGTGATGGTGACTGTCTGGTGTCAGAAGTGCAGATGGGGTGACAGGACAGCCAAACACAGTGTGTGGCTGCAGAGAAATGGAGAAGGAGCTGCTGCCTGTGAGGCAAGGGCTGGAGGGACAGAAGGAGAGGCAGGCAGGTGCCAGGACTCTCCTGCCAGCCCTGCTCACTTCCCCTCTGACATCTGACAGATCACTTGGCCTCACTGTGTATTTATGGTTTTATTTAACCTGGAGACACTTAGAATAGCCTGAGCTGCTTTCTCAAGGTGCTGGAAGTCAATTCACTTGCCTGAGAGCTGATGATCAGGTAAACCCTCCATCCTGGAGATGGCAGAAATCCTTCCTTGGTGAGCCAAGAGCCCTCCAGACTGCTCAGCTGAATTCATACCAGTGAAGCCACACCTGGACTCTAACCTGGCTCAGGAATGAGCCCTTCTCTAAAGTGTCACCCTCATTTCAACCTAAATCTCACTTAAGCTCGGTCTGGATCAGATGCCACCTCCAGCTGCCATGGGGTTCATCTCCAGGTGCCCTGACACTCCCCCTCTCCCCATGACAGCCACACCTCCCAGAGGAGACACCCAAGGGCTGATTTGCTTCTTCTTTGAGCTTGATGAGAGAAGAGAAGGGACTTAGGGCAAAACCAGCTTTTTGATCTCCCCTTGTCACATTGGAACTCAGACCCCAGCACAAAAGAGACACTGCTCCTTGTCCAGCCCCCTCTGCCTTTTTCCCCTGGCAGCAAGGAACAGCACAGTGTCACCTCCCTCCACCCTGTCCCCAGCCTGCCCTCCAAGTAGGACAGGGCACGAGGCCAGGCTTAAATCCCTGTGCCAGGCTCAGGCAGGAGGCCCTGGGTGCCAGGAGCATGTCAGAGATAGCACAGCCCAGAATTGGACATTGTATCTCCAAATGATAAATGTGTCCCGAGTGCAAAGCTCCTCTGGCATCTGGCGCTGCCCTGAGCCCGCAGGTTTGGGTTACCATCCCTACGTGGGCTCAGTTGTGTTGAATCTCCTCTTTTCCCTCCCAAAGGTCGATATTCTGAAAGCACTGGGTGTTGAAATTGTGAGGACCCCATGCACCCGCTTTGATGCCCCCGAGTCCAACATTCGTGTTGCCTGGAAGCTGAAAAGTGAAATCCCAAACTCTCACATCCTGGACCAGGTAAACACCGTCCCTCCACCAGCTCTTTCCAAAGGGAGTTTATAGGATGTTCTCCAAGTGTGCCTGTGTTTGGGGSCTTCATTCAAACTGGCACCAGAGGMAGATYTAGTCAGTGTTTTATGGCATTTGAAACTTAATCACCCCTCTGCAAAGCACAGGGGGCAGAAACAAATTAAGGGGACACTTCCAAACCTGCATCTCTTCTGCCAAATCCTCAGTGTGGGCGAGGCTGGGTTTTCTTGCACAATTCAAAGACTCCTCAAATTGCTTCAGATTTAACTTTGACCTGAAAAAGCCCCCACTTTTTAAGCCTAGCTAGCAGCCTCTGTTCTACCTCAAAAATAAACCTCATGCTGTAAAGGGCAAAGCCTGGTGACTCACGCCAGAGGTTCCTGCAGGAGGAAGGACAGGAGGGCACTCGGTCTGACCCCCATGTAGGGAGCCCCTGGAGTGCAGGAAAGTCAGAGAAGCTCTTTCCTTCTAAGAATATAAGAGCTCAGAGACTGAATAAGCTTTTCACAAGCAGCCTGGTCCATGGGTGTGAACGTGGGGTGCACAAATATCAGAGATGCAAAATCCCTCTTTGTATGGGAGCTGATGATCAGGAAGCTTCTCCAGCCCACAGTTCCCAGCCTCTGAACCATCCCCACACCTCATGGGCACCAAGTGCTGGACAGTGAGCGTTTGTGGGCACATTTAACCTTCCAGTGTGGAAAAACTCCAAGTGTGCTTGGGAATCTGTCCCAAAGGGACAAGCAGGAGGAATACCTGTGACCTGTTGTGGCAGGGTGGCAGTCCCCGCCTCGGCAGCGAGAGGAGGGGGCAGCTGCATGCTCTGGGCACAGCTCTGTCAGGAGCTATTGCTGGTTTGGTATTTGACCTACTCTTCACACGGTAACTCCCGCTGTTCTCTGTTGGAATAAACAGTACCGAAATCCGAGCAACCCCCTGGCTCATTACGACACCACGGCTGAGGAGATCCTGGAGCAGTGTGAAGGTACCGTCTGTGCTGTTGCTCCTACGTGCAGAGGGCTATAACCCTCTCTGAGAGKCTTAATTTACATCATTTATTGACCTGAATGTCTAGAAACAGCCCAGAGGGCCTCTGTAGGGACAGGCAGTATTATCTTAATAACACTGACACGCAGGGTGTAGCAACCTCTCCTAATCCACTCCAGATACACCTCAGCCTGCAGGGCTTCCCGGCTGTCCCCTCCCATTGCAAAAGCCCGGGGGAGGAGACCAGAGGCTTAAAAAATTCAGGCTGTACCTAAAGGAGAAGGATCATCCCTCTTGGTGGCCACAACATCTCTGTGACTTGCCAGCTGGGAACACAAGGTGTCCCACACGACCTCATGGGGAATATGAATCCATCAGGGCATGGCAGGCTGTGTCTGATCCAGCACACTCATCTGCAAACTAAATCAGACTGAAACCTCACAAACTGGTGACATTGGAAGTGAGGGCTGGGGGAGAATAAAGGACTATCCCAGCCTGTATCTGTGCAGATAGAAGGGAAATTCACTGCCAGTTCTGGAAGCACTGTGAAATGCGAGCAGGACTCGAGGGTTTTAACTGGAGAGCATTATCAGAGCAGTAAAGCAGTCAGGTACCAACAGGAACAGGAGAGTCCCAGCTTTCCCTGCACTACAGTGTCAGGATTTGCTCCAGCTGGCTGCCAGCCGTGGATTGCAGGTCCCCCTTTCCCAATGTGGTTGCAACACCAGGTTTTGAAGGCCAGACTCTGATTCTGCGCTTTCCAGTCCTAAATCTGTATAATTTCAGCAATGCCAGTGAGGGCTRCATCTAACACAGGCAGGTGCCAGGRCAGACCTCAGCCTTCCCTTCACTGGGGATGCCAACACACGCTGAAATGTTGTCCCTGTTAGTGACATTCTCGTGTGTGATTTGCTTTGACCTGGTGTGGTTGGAAAGGGCTAAATGTGCTAAGATATTCCCTTCCTCTTAAGCAGAATCACAGAATATCCTGAGCTGGAGGGGACCCACAAGGATCATCAAAGTCCAACTTCTGGTCCTGCAAAGGACACCCAAAATGTCACACCATGTGTCTGAGTGTTGTCCAAACACTCATTGAGCTCTGTCAGCCTTGGAGCTGTGAGCATTCCCTGGGGAGCCTGTTCAGTGCCCAGCCACCCTCTGGGTGAAGAACCTTTTSCTGATATCCAATCTATACTTCAATTTCATACTGTTCCCTCTGCTCAGTAGATGCCAAAGGTGCAGAAATCATGGAGATCCGGAGGTCACCTTCAGCTCCCTGTGCTGAGGCAGSATCAGCTGTGCTCAGGTCCTGCAGGCTCACCCAAGCTTCTCCACAGGACCAGGCTTTGGCTACCAACAAAGTGGTAGCCAAAGTGGCCCCTGCCTGACCTTTCCTCGCGCAGGGTTCTGGTGGACACGGGCTCTGCATCTGCACAGGGGCCTGAAAAAGGGGGGGATCAGGCTGGGAGCTGTGCTGAGTCCGTGCAAGCCTCTCTCTTCCCTGTCCTGCAGGGAAGGTGCACATGGTGGTGATTGGGTCTGGCACAGGAGGCACCATCACTGGTGTGGCCAGGAAGCTGAAGGAGAAGTGCCCGGAGTGCAAGGTAAGGCGGGAGGCAGAACTGACGAGCTTTTCATGGAATCACAGGGTGGTTTGGGTTGGAAGGGACMTTAAGGGTCATTCCATTCCACCCTCCTGCCATGASCAGGGACAYCTTCCACTAGAACAGGTGGCTCAGAGCCCCATCCACCCCTGAACACTCTGAGGGATGGGAAGTCCACAAATTCTCTGGGCAACCTRTGCCAGTSCTTCAGCATCCTCACAGGAAAGCATTTCTTCTAATATCAAATCTAAACCTACCCTCTTTCAGCTCAAAGCCATTCCTCCTTGYCCTGTCRCTGCATGCCATTTCCTGCCTAACCCCACAGCTCACCTGAGGGAGCAGTTGGTGTCTTCAACTATTTTATTTCWCACAGCAATTTTGGCTTTTGTTGGGAGCAGTTTGGTGATGCTTACATTGACCCAGACCCATCCAAGTGCCTTAGAGACCAAARTTTCCCCAGTTCCACTAAAATCTCCCCCTGCCTGGTGCCTTGCCCTGTGCAGGACACTCTGGTGGGCACAGACAGCAAATGCTTCTCCTCCTGCAAAACCCTTTGTGCTTTAGGGTTGACATCAGCCATGATACTCATCCCACAGAGCTCATGCTTTAAGGCAGAGTGGAGGTTTGACAGTCGTGGCCTCTCTGGCCTGGTCAGTGTGTGAGTGATCCCTGATCAGTGTGTGAGTGATCCCTGATCAGTGTGTGAGTGATCCCTGATCAGTGTGTGAGTGATCCCTGGTCAGTGTGTGAGTGATCCCTGGTCCACCAGAGAGGTGTGGACCCTCCACTGAAGGACTGGGATTTGTGAGGTTGCCTCCCTGAGCGTGTGCAGCTGGTGTGGAGCAGTGTCACCCTCCCTTCTTCAGCTGCGTGCTCAGGGAGGCAACCTCAGCCCAGACACAAAGCTGTCAATAACCAGGGAGGTGCCACCATCAGCCAGCACAACTAAATCCTGAAAGGATGTTTTTATCCACAGGTTTCCACAGGCTGGAGTTCCCTGGCTGGCTTCAGTCTCGGGCAGATTAAGGAGCACTGGCACTGTCGTAAGGGTTGGGTTTGGGACGTGGTAGGCACTGCCAAAGGGGTGATGACAAACACCTTGAGAGTGATTATATTTTAAGCCACCAGTCACTTCTGCAACAGCTGAAGACTACCTAGGATCTATTTAAAAAGACAGTGAAAAACAGCACCCTTTTATCCTGGAAGCTCTCCATGCTGCCAGTGGTTAGGAATATTAATGAATGTTAYGGGAAGGGAAATGTTGCTGACAAGGACGTGGGTAACTCTTCCTTTGAGTTTTGTGTTTGGCTGCTTCTGAATCCCCATTTTGGTTTGACAAAATGTTCTTTTTCTCAAAGATCATTGGCGTGGACCCTGATGGCTCCATTGTTGCTCTGCCCAGCGAGATGAACAAGACTAACACCACAACCATYGAGGTGGAGGGAATTGGGCACGACTTCATCCCTACTGTCCTTGACAGATCAGTGAGTAAAAATGTGGTGAGAGGCCTCTGCCTGATCTCTGGCTTTGCAYCCAGCCTGCTCCCAAGCCCAGAGCTGTGCTGGTCCTGACCTATCTTCCTAGTGCAGAACAAGATGTTGTGGGGCATTGGGACCCCAGCACTGGAGCATCTCTCTGAGTAACTCTGATTATAGCTGACCCACAAGGAGAAGGTGGACAGAGGAGAAAAGCAGGCATATAACACAGAGTTAGCCTTCTCTGCTCAGCCTCACCAATCCTCAAAGCATTCCCTTCTCGCTGTGATCACACAGATGTCTGTGCTGAGGCTGATCCTCATCACGCTGCTGTTTCCTGAGYCTTCTCTGCCTCAGGCACCACACACAGAGAGCAGAAATCCTGCACCATGTCCAGGCTGGAAGACAAGATCCAAGCCCTGTAAGACAGCAGATCATGAGCCTTGTACCTCTCTTTGTCAAGTTTCCTCTCAGTGTACCAGCTAACACCARGCACAGGGCTTTAAATCCCTGACACAGGCTGCCTGCATTCCCCTGGCCTCATTCTAGAAAGGTCCCTCACAGCCTCAGACCCCAGATTCTTTCTGCTTCCAGGTGTGTGTTAACTACATCCCTGCTGTCAGCACATGGCTTGAGAGATGTCACCTGTAATAAGCCAGACTGATTCTTGTAGCTGGATCTCATTTTAGCAAAATCTCAACCTTGCTTAAGTAGTCTGGCCTGAGACATCATAAACACTACTYCCTCTTCCACATCCTGCCTCTGGACCTGTCAGGCATCTCTAACTGTGCAAGGAAAGGGTGCTGGCTGGAAAGGTGTCCGCGAGTAAGAACACATCTTCCAGACCATGGATGCACTGACAAATGCTTTCAACAAGTGTAGAAGGAAACTCAGAGCTGCCAGATACTGAGGSAATCAGCCCCATGATGTGCCTCAGAGGGCCAGGGCAGCCTGAAAGGACATTCCAACACTCAGCTTTTCTGCTTYCCTTTCAGGTGGTCGATCAGTGGTACAAAAGCAACGACAGAGACTCATTCCTCATGTCCCGCAGGCTGATCAGGGAGGAGGGGTTGTTGTGTGGTAAGCACCAACCACAACAGTTTCTTCTCTCAACAAACCTTCTGAACCTCATTCTTTTGGGACCAAAATGTTCCAGGGTAGGTGCTCTCTGCATTTCGTGTCTGCTGGGTCAGCAGGGTTGAAAAGCTGAGCCCTGACCGCATAGGTCACTGCAGACTTCAGAGGTGTGTCCCTGCCTCTGGCCTGGGCTCTGACTCATTKGCCACAGTAATTATAGAAGCAATAATTCTCCTCTTACTGGAGCACTGTTGCAATGGAACTGGATCTTCAGGCAGGGTAGAGTTACACAGGCTGAAGGGAGGATTAGTGGGGCTCAGGGCAGGACAGGTGGGCTCTGCTCACAGCTCTGCGAGGCCGTGCTCCGTGTCACTGCCACACCAGAGGTGCCAGGTTTGGAGCAGGAGGGTTTGAAAGCAAAGAAAGTGTGAGATGTTCTTACTGAGTATTTCTCCCTGTGCCAACAAGCTATAACTGATCCCACTGCCTTCCCAAAATGAGCAGCTGCCCTCAGACAAACCCTGCCTGTACCCTAAGAGCCTCCACAGAGTGGTTTCAGCCTTCCCTGACACCGAGCAGACAGACATGGGTCTGCATCCAGCACCAGACACTACGTAGGCTTGTAGTTACAGCTGATAAAAGCCCTGAGCACCCATATCCAGGGAGTTTTGGATAAGATCAGGCTGTATATATRTAATGAAACACTTAAATGTTGACTTAACCTAGCAGGCACGGAGTCACTGTGTTTCAACAGAAACCACTTGTTTGAACTCAACTATAATTTGTGAACAGCCTCATGTTCCCTGAACTGCATTTTTCAGGGCCGTTCCTCGTTTGTTTGAAAAATGTGACTGAGGGATAATTAACCTGCTGTAAAATACGTGCTGCCCTGAATGCAGTGTGTAATTGGCACACAGATAGTGGAATGTGTTTGACTTCCAGTGCTCAGACTASTGGTGGAAGAATTGCCTCTGTGAAGCAGGGAGCTGCTTTCCCTACGTGCAGCAAACCACATGCGTGCACGCAGACACGGGGAGCGTTTYGCTCTTCCCATCACGTTGGCCTGGTATTCCAAGCATGAATGTAATGTTTATGGTTTTTTCAGTCCCTACAGTGCATTTAAAGCCAGTCTTTGGCTGCCAAGTATGTCAGCCAGAAGCTCTAGGACTGGCATGGTCCTCTGCTCACGCAAAGGGAGYGTTGTGAATGTCCCTGTGTGGAACATTTCAGCCCTTGGTCTGCCCACAGAGCCACCACAAGACGTGAGCCATGAGGTTCATGAGGTGACTCTTATGCTGCCTCAAAAGCCCAAGAGCCACCATATGAACACACCCCATCAATCCCTACCTCTGCCTGACCCTAAAGCCTATACGGGTTCGGGATTGATTGTCCTCCCACGCCAGCATCTCAAGCCACCATTCTGTGAGGTGTCCCCTCTGCACTATTGGGACAGCCTGTGCCCCCCACACCAGGACAGTGGCCCTGCACCCTGGGCAGCCCTGACACTTGTGTCCCTCTCTGTGGTGTCCATCCAGGTGGCAGCTCAGGCAGTGCCATGTCCGTGGCCGTGAGAGCTGCCAAGGATTTGAAGGAAGGTCAGCGCTGCGTCGTCATCCTGCCCGACTCCGTCAGGAACTACATGTGAGTTCCCTGCTTCCTCCTCCCCTGCTTYCCAGCATCAGGGTGGGAGCTCCCACAGCCTTCTGTGACATGAGTTGAACCCAGGTGCTTGGGGTTCTGGAGAACCACCCCAATAAATCTGACAGCAGACACAGAGAGTGAGCCCAGAGCTGGGAGTCTCCCTGGGGCAGATCACAGGAAAAAAGCAAAATAAACAACACATCAGGGAGAAACAACACATCACCATGGCAATCAGCAGGGAATGGGCATTGGGACACTTGGGGTTTATTTCCTCTTGTCACTGAGCAGGAGCACGGAGCAGGAGTCAGCCAAGCCACACTTTCTGAACTTGCATGCCTAAAGTTAGGAAGGCAAATAGCTGGCGTGCTTCGAAGAGTTACTGAGCACCCGATGCTCCTGTTGACCTTAAAAGGGGCTGAGAGTAGCCAGCTGCAAAAATCATGGGAGCCCCGGGGGCAGTGCTGTGGTCTGGGGCATGAAACAAAGCACAGCTTCTTCTGGAAGCCTCACAGACTCGCTCTTTGTTGGTGATTTCTAGGTCCAAGTTTGTGAATGATAAGTGGATGATAAAAAATGGGTTCCTAAATGACGTCCAGGAGCACAAGCCTTGGTAAGACAATTTYTGCTGGGATAAACGGTGCTAAGGGAATCAGCTCTCTGAGTCTGGAAATCATTATCTTCAAAGGGAAGTATTCTCTTTCAGTGTTTAGAAAAACCACAGTCAAGTCCAGACCCCTCTGGGGAGGCTGCAATGTCAGCTCCTCTCTTTTGTGTGGTTATCTCCCAGTTCTCCAATCCAAGTCTACAAAGGAGCCATTTCTATCCCAAAGAAGCCGATCCACTCYCACATGGCAATCATTGCCCTGGCCACCTAAACCCTCTCAAAACCTCTCTCTGCTCCACTGCTGGTGTTCAAAGGATCATCAGGCTGCTGGGGAGGTGTTCCCTGATGTAGCAAGCCCCMTTTCGAACAGCTCTGCAAGTCTTTTCAGGCAGGGGACAGGAAATTGTCACCTTCCAGAGCTGCTGGCCAGAAAAGACAGCCAACTCTGCTGTCCCTTAAGGGGAAAGAGTCCCCTCAAGGCAGGGAGTCACAGGMAAAGTGCTGATGCCAGTTGATGTGTAGCTGGGCAAATGCCAGTTGTTTAGAAAAGCTCTTGGTTTTACYTCAAAGACAGCAGATATTATTGATGTCCCCTGGTCCTTTGGGTTTCTATAAAACCAAAGGTAATTGCAAAATATTTCCTGAAAACTGAAKACATTTCCAAGGCCTCCTGTGTCTGGTTAGAGTTGCTCTTGGCTCTTCCAGGCTCTAGYATTTCCCTGCCTCTTCTGCAAGGACAAAGGTCTGAGTGGCTTKGGAGGTGTTTGTGTTCCCCCACAAACAAGCCCAGCTTGTCCCTACTAAATCACACRAGCATCTCTGCCAGGCTCTGTCCTGCAGGAGCTGCAAATCTGCATTTTGAGGACCAAGGATACAGACCAAAGGAGTAAAACTGGTAGGTCCCCCACTTTTGAGCTTGAAGTGAAGCCCTCAGCAGCTTCCTTGGATTCAGGACAGCTCAGCACCTTGTCAGCTGCTGGTGTCAGCCCTGCCTCTGGAGATGCATGAAACTGGGTGTAGGGAAAGCTTGGCTTCAACAAGACCTGGCCACAGTGGCATTTCTGCTTTGGATGTAGGAGCAGGGCTGGCTTTTCAGGCAGACAGAATAYCCCTCATCTCCTCTGCCTTGCCCCCCTGCTCAAGGCCACAGCTGTGCAGCAGAGTCGCAGCTCAGCGCTGCCATTTGTCTTTCAACAGGTGGTGGAACATCAAGGTGCAGAAACTGAATCTCTCGGCCCCTCTCATTCTCCTCCCTGAAGTCAGCTGTCAAAAGGCAGTTGAGATCCTCCAGGAGAAGGGATATGACCAAGCTCCTGTTGTTGCTGAGTCAGGGTAACTATTTTTGCTCACTACACAGAAGGCTGTTCACGCAGACAAATCAGCCGTGATGAAGCTGAAGTCCCATTTACTGATTCARAGCTGGGTTCTTGTGTTGGACTCTGATGCTTATTTTTAATAAGATCATCTGCCTCCTTGTGATGATTAATCTATAAAAYTCCTGTAAATGAGCCTGTCAAAGCCCAATCCAGTGCCCACCAAACCCAGCAGATGCTGGATCAGTGCACAGGCAAGGGGAGCCCACAGAAGTGGTGAGGGCTGGGGGGAAACCCATACAAATAAGCAACTGGAGAGTCTACAAGTTTTCCTTCTCCCAGCTGCTGASTCCTGGACTGAAATAGCAGATTTTAACTACTGTGAAACCAAACAGCTTAGTGAGGACAAAGACTTTCTTGTCCTGCTCAAGTGAGGAAAAACCTGGTGCCTCTCACTGASTGCTGCAACAATTTAATCACTGACTTCAACCAGAGCAAGTTCAGCCTCTACATAAAACGTGTGTCCTACCTCAGGTCCAACCTTCTGGAAATGTTCCTGTTCCCTTACAGGCTTATTTTGGGAATGGTGACCCTCAGCAACACGCTGACTTCCGTGCTGGCCGGAAACGCAGAGTTCTCAGACCCTGTCACAAAGGTCACCTACGACCAGTTCTCAAAGGTACCACTGAGGCTGGGCTGGTGTCAGCCTCTGTCCAGGGACAGCTGGGGAGGGTGATGGTGACATCTTGGAGAGGAGAGCAAGAACAAGCACCTGTAAAAACTCTGCTGAGACACCAGGTTCAGATATGGAGCTCTCAAACCAGGAGCCAAGCACTGGCAGGGAGTTTCATCCATCTGGGGAATTAGCACCTTCCACAATCAGAGCCCAGCCATTGCCAGGTGAAGTAAAACGTTCAGTGTCTCTTTTTGTGCTGTTTAGATCGGCCTGGAGGACAGCCTGGGGAAGCTTTCCTGCATCCTGGAGAACGACCACTTCGCTATCGTAGTACACGAGCAAATGCAGTGTAGGTACCTGCAGAAACTCCAAGGGCTTGGCACAAATRTTGGGAGGGGAAAGGGACATTCTCCAGCTGAGTGTGGCATGTGTCAGTGCAGCTGCTCCAGTTGTGCAGCCCCAGAGCCTCTGCAGGAAGGATTTCTGCCCCGTGGCTCTGCAAAGCCCCTGAGCTGCCCCCTGTTCACCCATCTTTTCCTGGCACCACAGGGAGGAGGGCAGAGGGGCAAAGCAAGCAAGGAGGAAATAGGGGATCTCTGTAGACTTCTGCATCCCAAGGGCAAGGTCAAAAGGAGCATTTTGCCACATTAGGTAAAGCCTGGGTGGAATTCAGGCATGCAAGTCGAGAAAGCTGGGAAAAAATGGATCAGGCCATGAGCAAACCCTGTGTCTTGGGGCATCAGGGGACACTGATGTGTAACCTGGGGCAGCTGTGCCAGTCTGACATGGACCATGGCTGGGTACAGGGATGCTCTGCCAGTTCAGGAGCTCCATCAGACTAGTCCAGTAAAGCAGSTTTGGTTTATTCTCAATCCACTGCTCAGTAGAATCACCTCCAGCAGCACCACAGCAGCATCAGGCAGGGGTCAATGGCAGCAGGGATCACCCCTTGTTGCTYCTCTGACCCAAAAAAGGTGTGGTGGCAGGTGCTGCCCAGCAAATCTGACCTGACACACCTTTCCAGTCCAATTACACCGTGAAGAGTCCCAGAAATACAAATTTGACCTTATCTCAAGAGAGTTGCTTTGTTGGGAAAAGTGAGCAACAGCAACATGAAGAAGCAGACAGCAGACCCATGTTTAGGTTTTGTGAATGAGAGCTGAAGGGTGTAATTATGCTGATTTGATGGGATTACACACTGAGAATGCAAAACATCCCCAGGTGAGCAATGGGTGACAGTGCTGGCAAACGGCAGCTCGGGGCCTCCAAAACCCACCATGCCCTAATATCCCAAACCTTCTGTCTCCAAGGCCTACTTCCCCAGAGCCCCATCAGCTCTGAAGCTTGCAAGTTAATCCATGTTCCCACAATAGGCTGCAAACAAAAACCTGCCACTCAAAACTGCCTTTGATTTGCATTTCCATTTCAGTCACCAAAATTAATGCCAGGCAGAATTTCCTTTCTCAGCTGTGTCSTCATAAAATAAGGAATATCTTCTTTTTATCATGTTTTGATATAAATTAGATGGTATCAGCAATTAAATGGCAAAAAAATATCAGCCAGCTGTATGCAGCCCCTCTTGCTCTGGTTTTCAAACAACACCCACTTTCTTCTCCAGAGCTGCTGGTTTAATGCTGTCACAGTTACCCCTCTTATTTATTGCTTTCTCCCCACACCTTCAGAGCTTGCATTTTATCTTGTGTTTGGACTCTGGTGGCTAGTTTTATTTTTATTTAAGAAAACATTTATCAGACAGTTAAAGCAATTTCTGAAGTGCTGTTTCATTAGCGGTGGTGTAGGATGTTATGAGAACAGAGTGGGAAAGTGCCTCCCTGCTGCTTTTAGAGAGTCTCATTAGCTGGCCCTGAAAAGTTTTGTGGTGATAGAAGCAGGACTCAAACAGAGGTTGGGTAAAAACAACTGGGAAATAAAGTTTCCTGCTCTTGCAGCAAAAACTTCTCAGGTGTGATCACAGTAACCTGACTGAGGCTCCATCAGTCATTTCTGTGGGCAGAGCTCAGACAGATTCTGTCCCTGTTAAGGCTTTCTTTTAATAAATGAACATCAGCCTCTGCACAGCTGGAAGGTGGTGGGGGTGGTGAGGTTGGGGTGTYTTGGAGTTTTTTTTCCCCACTAAGCTGGAATTTTCTGTGCTTCCAGTCAATGGAAATGGCAGCTCCTTCATGAAGGAGATGGTGTTTGGTGTGGTCACAGCCATGGACCTCCTCACCTTTGTCAGCAGGAATGACAAGAAGTAGCAGAGCAGCTCAGCTGCCCACACCTCCTCCAGCAGGTCCAGGTGTGCCCCTGAGCCCAAACCAGGAGCCTCTGGCCCCACCCAGCCAACAGTTCCTCAAAATGCCTCGGTGAAAATAGTAATGTATTGTATTTGTCTGCCAAATGCCACCCACTGAAATGTCACTAAAGAGGAGATAACTACAGAAATTGTGTTTAATAGCTGTGTGTGGTTACATAGGGCTGGGCAGGGAATGTGGGCAGGTGAGGATGGGCAGGGGGTGTTTTTTTCTGCACAAATTTCAGCAGCAGGAGGTTTGGGGTGTCTGGGCAGGGATTGTGGGCAGGTGAGGATGGGCAGGGGGTGTTTTTTTCTGCACAAATTTCAGCAGGAGGAGGTTTGGGGTGTCTGCCAGCTGCAGGTACCTGTGCACTGCCTGTGTTGCAGCTGCTGAGAGCTGTCCTGTCCCTCTGGGCCAGAGAGGAGGAGGGCTGGGGGCGAGTCTGTGCCCTTCTGTCCCTCTCCATCCCTCTCCACCCACCACAGGGAGGGCTGCAGGCACCCCCAGTAGCCATTCCCCCCCATTCCTGGGCCTGTTTGGATCCAAGGAGGCAGCGGGAGAGGCAGGGACAYGGAGGTGTCACAAGGAGGGAGGAGCTGGTGAGACACAGAGCCCAGAATGTGAAAGATGTCAGCAGGAAGGGTGGGAARGAAAAGCCAAGGGCTGTGAGGAGCAGAGGGGATGAGATGCTGGTGAATGATCACCTCTGTGGTGGCAGCTTTGGAAAGCACCTTCCTCACCTCTGGGGGAGGTGGTGGCACTGGGTGCCTCATGCATGGTCCCATGAGAGGGGACAGTGAAGGAAACCCACACGAGAAGCAAAAACTCATTCACGGAGCAGGAACTGGGAGAGGGATATGGCTTCATCCCCGAATATGTATCCTGAGAATTCCTTATCAAGGGGTGGGGGGGAAGGCAAGGTTTGGTCCTAATTTTTTGGTCAGGCTGATGTGGTCCATGAACTGATAACGAAGGACAGAAGAGCCATTTGCCATGGATGCCAAAAACATAAATGAAAAAAATGTCAACAGTGAGCTGTGGGACCAAAATGAAGTGCCATTGAAACGCAGGTTTGGGGGAGCTGCTCTCAAAAGACCCAGAGAAGTTTCCAATCTTTCTGTAAGCTTCAGGACCTGCTCCAAGAGGGCAACAAAAATTTCAATTTCAGCTTGCTGCTAAGTGGCTACTCCATATTCTCAATCGAATCTATTTTGTACAAGATTTTTATTAAGTTACAGAATGCTGAAGTRTTTATATTTAGGAAAAGTGTCTCTGTTGTCATTTCCTGAGTGATACGAGCAATTATCAGATTTTCATAGAGCTTTTGCTTCAGCAATAACCATACTTGTCCAGAAAACCAAAAACTGATTAGCTCAAACCTCATAGTATTGTAAATATTTCAGCAATTCTGTTGTAAAGTGCAGGATCTTAGTCCATGGACGTATTCCAAACTCACACAGATAAGTCTGAAAGTGCCCCAAAACTCCACAAAGCCCAGAACTGAGTCTGAATCTGAGCCAGCCTGGCTGTTATGGATTAACCCAAAGGCCAGTGCTTCCAGCAGCAGCAGCAGCAGCAGCAGCAGCAGCAGCAGCAGCAGCAGCAGCAGCAGCAGCAGCAGGGCTGCAGAGCAGTGGCTGCCAGCTGCAGACAGGCTCCAAGACAGGCAGATATGTGCTCCCCAGCAAAGGGGAAATGACTGCTGAGTATTAACCACGAATATTTACAGCTGCTGCTGAACATTAACCGTGAGCACAGGAGCTGATAAACCTGGGTGTGAGCTCCAGATACTCCAGGATTGCTCCACCTRGGCTGGAGCCACCAGGCTCAGCCAGGCTCTCCCAAGGCCATGTCCCCTGTCCCCTGTCCATGGGGGCTGCTCTTGGCAGGCACGTACCACAGTGGCACTGCCCTGCCCTGCCCAGGGAAGTTGGTTTTGTGCCTCCTGTACTCACCAGGCTGTGACCCAACACAGCACTCTGGGGACGGGCACAGGGCACGGCCCCACAGCATCCCTGAGTGCTGTGAGGGGCAGAGGGGATGGCTGGTGCCAGCCTGCCACCATGTCCCCAAAGTGAAAAGGCCTCTGGCAGCAAGGGAGGAGGTTTCATGTGACTTGTCTGCAGAAATCCCTGCAGGCGATTTCTATAAACACGTGTCCACACACAGTGGCAGCAGCAGCGTGTCCCAGTGTCTSCCCAGCACCCTCTGTCCCTTCTCCACACATCCTGGGCCTGCCCTCTGGCAGGGATGACCATCTTTGGATAAATGGTCTTCCCTTCCCTCGCCACCAAGGCCCTGTCAATATTTTACGTATCCAGTGAGAGGCAGCTGCCCAGTTTGGCACAGCTTGGTGCTCCTGAGCTCTGGAGATCCCACGTATCCACCAAAGGGATGGGGGTTTCCATGCTTCAGGAGCCATGAGAGGGAAGCAGGAGGTGGGGAAGGCCAGGCAGCTGCCCTGAGTGCAGTGTCCAGCTCCAGGGCAGAGATGGACCCTCGGCCTGCAGCTCCAACACCTCCCACTCCAGAGGGTGAACAGGGAGGGGTGCGCTTCCAAAAACCTCACTGCTTTCCACTCCTTTCTGCAAGATGGCTCTGCCCTCCACCCTCTGCTCTGCAAGGCTGGGGACACATTTCCAAAGAGTTCATCAGGCATTTCCACCCCAGGGACTGAATGGCTGTGTGGAGAAGCTCGGGATGCCCGTGCTGCTCAGACCATGTGAGAATCGAGCACCCCTGCTCTGCTGAGATCCACAGCCTTGGCTCCTGCAGCTTAATCCAGAGGGAACAAACCCCAAGAGCTTTGAAGAGTGCATGGGGACCCTATGGCACCGGAGGGCTGTCCTGTCCCGGGAAGCTCTGTGGGCACAAGGACATGTGCTCTGAGAAGGTCCATGTCCACCCCTGGCTCCTGCATTTTGGGGCGCAGCCCCCCAGAGCTGGCTTCCCTCCATGTGCTGCCTCACTGGAGATTTTAACTCATTTTGCTGCCCCTGTGGCCCCGGCAGCCTGTGAAGCACAGGGGGATGCTGATGTGCACAGAGGGGCGTGGGGAGAGAGCACAGAGCCACAGACACCGGGACACGCCGGATCCGTCTGCGCTCGGACTAAACCAACACCCCGAGCACGATAAGCATCTCGCTGGCCCTGCCCAGCACCTGGGAGCCTTCCCCGCCTCCCATTTCTCCCAGCAGGGTTTCACCGCGGAGCCGCGGCCGGAGCCACATAAATAGAGGTGCCGGGAGGTTGTGGGGCAGGAGAGGGGACACGTCCCGAGGGTTTGCACCGCATCCCAGCGCCCGTCCCGCCTGCCCGGCCACCCTGCAGGTAACCCGGGAACACGGGGACCTGGCCCGGGGCAGGGCCAGCCTGGATCCCCAGAGTGAGGGGGAGGATGAGCATTTATCCAGAAATAGCGGGAGGAGGATGATGCTGCCGCTGCTGAGTGACAGAGCCGCGGCGGGGTTTGGCTGGAAATTGGCCCCATTGAGGGTGCCCAATTCCACTGCTGGSTGGGGTCGGGTGTTTTGGCGATGGATGGGGCTGATGAGGCTGGGGTGTGAGAAACCTTGGAGTTAATGGTGTTTGGTGGTGATTCCCTGCTCTGTGGGTGGGGGGGCTGAGGCTGGGACAGCCAGGAGGGAGCTCTTGTTTTGGGGAAGGGAGATCCTTTACCCCAGTAGCTTTCCCATGGGGAGCTCGTCTGGGCTCCGTGCTGCTTGGTACAGCCATCAGTCCTTTGGGAATGACAGTAAATAACAGATTAAAATATTTGAATGAAAGGAAGGGGCAGAGCATTGAACTCCAGSAAAGATAAAGTAACTTTAATTTTGATAAACTGAAAGTAACTAAAGTTACTCCAGGTGTAAGTAACTTCAACTAAGCAAGAAAACCTTTAAAACCAGAAAAGCTTCAAAGTCTTTCTTTCTTTTCAAACTGATAATGGATGGAGTCTGTGCTTTTAAGTTTTTTCATTATGGTTATGCAATTTGCAAATTTTTTTTTTTTTTGTTTAAAGAGATGTTAAGAAATAATTGCAAGTAGTTGCACGTCTGCAAGAGAAGGAAATGTGGGATATCAAAATGGTGATATAAATGTAATCAAAAGTGGCATTGGGGCAGTAGAAGAAGAGACCAGACCTGGAAGAGCCCAGTACAGGAATGAAGAAGGAGTATTTAATACAGCAGGACAAAAGGCCAATCAGACAGAGGGAAGGGATTCAAAAGTGCACTTAAAGGAAACACTGGGCCTTGAAAAGATGAAAAAAGAGTCCTCAGCCTTTAAAGAGAGAAAGGATCCAGTATCAGCTGCCAAGTCTGTGCATCCCAGGTGTGAGTGGAGGAGGAGGAGGGAGCAGGCACAGGGAGGGATTTTCATGCCAGCAATGACTCTCTGAAAACAGGCTGGCCAAAAAATTGAGAAGGCAAAGAGCAGAGTCCCACAGGAGTGCCCAACACTGGAAACATCTTCCTTAGGAAGAAAAGCTTTTTCCAGCTGAAATAAAGATGGGGTGACCCCCTTGACTCCCTGTRAGGGACAGAGGTGGCTGGAAAAGGCAGCAGAGAGTGGCACAGCAGGACAGGCTGGGAGCTGACACCCAGCCCTGGTCCCTGCAGCAGCCAGGTCCCATCTGCAGGAGTGGCCACAGGACAAGCCACCACAGCAGACTGTGCTTCTCTGAATGCTTCTTGTGTCCATGCCATTCTGAATGCCTCCCAGGAGCAATTAATTAGTCACCTAAATGTAAATTATTATTGTCAATATCAGGGTGAGCAAGTCCCATTTGTTAACCAAGGCACCCACGGCAAAGCTCAGTGAGTGCTGCAAYGTGGACTTTGCTCACGCAGTGCCCACGCTGCAGCCCCCTGAACACCCRGGGGTGGAGGACATGGTAGGTGAGCCAGGGTGACCTTT
>NW_026623811.1:381134-387419 GCF_030028575.1 Malurus melanocephalus | reverse complement strand
TCCAGCCATGGCCAGGTCAGAGGGATGTGGCTGCATCCCCTTCATTTTAAACCATGGAGGGGCCAGCCCAGACCCTGGGGTTCGATGTCCTCAAGCCCAGTGTGCCACCTGCTCCCATTTCCCCCGTTTTTTCCCCCAGAATCATGGCCCTCGCCGCCGCCCTCCGCCTGTCGCTCGCCTGCCTCCTGCTCTGCAGCGCGGCCCCAAAACCCACGTGTGACCCCAGCGCCTGCTCCCCGTGCCCCGAGGAGGAGCCGGAGGGCACRGCCACCCCCAGCGCCGGTGGCTGCTGTCCCCCGTGTCCCCCGCCCTGCTCCTGCCCGCCCTACCTGCAGAGCGACTGCGACATGCAGGGCTTCTCCAGCGGCCGCGTCCCCGCCGGCCGCTCCTTCTACATCGACTTCGCCCGCAAGCTGTGCACCTGCCAGCCGGGAGGGGACATCACCTGCGCCCCGCTGTGTCCCCGCCTGGCCCCCGCCTGCCGCGCCGTGGGCAGCCCGGTGGCCGATGGCTGTCCCCGCTGCGTCTGCTACGACGAGGAGGAGATGGCGGTGCCCGCGGGCACTGTCACCACCCGGGGCTCCCAAATCTGTACCTGCCCTGCCCACGGGGGACAGCTGCAGTGCAGAGCCGGCCAGGGCCACGAGTGAAGCTCTCCTTTTGCCCTGGGGCATCCTCGCTGAGACACCTGAGAGTGTCCTGGAGGACTTGGGGACTGTCACCGAGCGCTGGGGCGGTGCCATGTCCTCTGTCATTTGTAGAGTGTCTGCTTGCTTGGTTGTGAGGTTTGTGCCACAGGGCTTGGGCTGGTGCTGCTAGCATGTAACTGGAGAGAACACAGCTATTTATTTATTTGGAAGATGATTCTGCTTTCGTGTGTGTTTGTGTTTATATGGGCTGTTTACATTAAACTTGCTGGATAAAGCTTCCTCCCAGGAGCCAGGCTTTTGCTTCCTGTAATCCCATAGGGTTCCAAGTGGTGGGACCAGGATCAGGAGGTTGGCTGACACCCTCTCTCCCATCTTTTTCTGAGGTGGGAGAAGTTGGGCTGGCACAGGGCTGTGTTTTTAGGGGCAAACCCCTCTGATGTCTCCATGCTCCGGAGCAAAGCCTTGACCACTCACGTGAGGATGTTGGCAGTCAAGGCTCAGCCCTTCACAGCCACTGATGACCCCAAGGCTGACCCCACTGTCARTCCCAGCTGTGCCCCAGCTCAGCAGGAATGCCCCAAAATGTGTCAGTGGCTGTGTCCCCTGGAGACAGACATGGGACACAGGATCTTCTGACAGCTTTGACATATTTAAATACACACATACACACATATATAAATGTATCTATGTATAAAAACCACAGCTTCATCAGGCTGAGCTATTAACCCATGTTAATTGTTAAACGATTGAATAAAATCAGTGTTACCAATAAACTTSTGAAGATTTTACTGATAAGGACACAGATACTTTCCTGCTGTGTTAGCTGCTGGTACCTGGGCCACAYAAGGCTATCTCCAACCACCTTGGTTCCAGGTGTACCTTGACATTTTAAATGTGTCCCCTGGATTGTTTTATTTTTCTTCTCTCCTGCTCTGTCTGATGCTGTTTGACTACAAAAACAAAAATAAAAACCAAACAGTGAGCAGATGGGATTCAGKTGGAGGGTCAGGAAAAGGTTGGAGGAAGCAGGTGAATTTGCCTTTCGGGGCGCAGGAAGGATCTCCATGATTTGGGGAATGGACCTTAAGGATCATCCAGTTCCAACGCCCTGCCATAAGCAGGGACACCTTCTGCTATCCCAGGGTGCTCAGAGCCCCATCCAACCTGGCCTTGGGCACTTCCAGAGATGGAACAGCCACAGCTTCTCTGGGCACCCTGTGCCAGGGCCTCCCCACCCTCACAGGGGAGAATTTCTTCCATATATCTAACCTAGATTTCCCCTCTTGCAGTTTGAAGCAATTCCTCCTTGCACTGTCACTCCAGACCTTTGGAAACTGTCTCTCTCCATATTTCTTTAGGCCCCTTCAGCTTCTGGAAAGGCCACAGTTATGTCACCCCAAAGTCTTCTCTTCCCTGGGCTGAACAATCCCAATTCTCTCAGCCTTTCCTCACGTTAGAGCTGCTCCTGTTTCCATGGCAGGGGAGGGGGTTTGACCTGACAACCCTTCCCCCTCTGCTCTTCCCTGTTCAGTGTCAAAATCTGAGTTTTCTGTAGGGTTAAAGCTCACTGTCGACCTTCCAGACAGACACCAGCACCCCAGCATCACGTGAAATTCTTCCCATCAAAGGTTTCCAGTTAGGTACTATCCAGGTATTTACAAACAGCTGAAGGAACCCACATCCCACATGCAGAGAGCTCGAGTCCATAGGGTTGGCTCTCTTTTGTGTCTGCCAAGGATTTCAGGAGATCAAACGTGTTTGAGATGGGTTTTGTGAGCACAGGGATTGTTCAGAGGGAGTCTCCCAAGGGATTTGGGGAGGCTCCTGTCTGCCTGGGGAGGGTGCTGSGCTGCTGGGGTTGCTAATCCCTTGTCACACATTGTCACACACCTTATCTGTCTCTCTGCTCCCTGCCTTGTGTGAGTGATAACCTTTGAGCAGGGGGGAGTGACCGACAGATGGGCAGCCCCTGTGTAATGTTGGGTTTGTCTTCTCTGTCCAGCGCCAGCACGGGAGCAATGAAAGAGTTATTGCTCAAATATCTCTGCAAAAAGGTCCCCGTTGGCTCCTTTGCAAGCTGCTCTGTGGAGGTGGTGAAGAATTTCCCTGCTCTGCCCCCCATCTGATGTGAGGACACCTTCTGTCTCTAGGATCTCTGCCTGCATTTCAGCACATTCARAGCAGCAGCTGCATTATTTTACTTTTACCAGGAACGGCATCAGCACAGGGAGAAAATTAAAAAACCCACAGTGATCGGTTCAGAATTTGATTTATCTGAATCAGAATTTATTCCCSTAATGTCCTGGGGTTTGGCATGCTTTGTTTGAATGGGTGTTGTCCTGGATTCTCCAATATTAATCACCCATGTGCTTGTGCACAGTTTGCRCACAGTTTTGCAGTATTATCACGGTTTTTACAGTATTATTTGTATTTTTCTAGGTCAGGTTTTCCCCAGTCTGGGCAGGGGTGCAGCTTTGTGGCTGYTCATTCACAGGGTCACTGTCACTTGGCACGTGTCTGCAGGGAAGGAACTGGGCACATTTCTCCAGAGAAAAGCAAAACACAAACTCCTGTGCATCCCTAAACCAGCCCTGAAAATTGAAATCAAATGTGAAATTTGCAGCTCCTAGAAAGAATTCGATTTGATTGTAGTGCAGCCAAGTTTGGGAGGGGTTGTTTGTGTTCTTCAGCATCCTGTATCTTTGTAAAAGATAATTACTGATGTTGAGTTGTGGAAGGGACAGAGCCTTTCTTCAATGTGAYAATCATAAAATGATTGGTTTAAACAGAACCATACTTTGGCCCTCAGTTTTTTTTTTAATACACCCTCTCAGTTCCTGCCTCATGAATSTGTAAAACATTAAAATATTCATGAATGAAAGCCCACCAGGAGGCTTCCTTTGGGCACAACCATGACAAGAAGCTGAAGTGTTTGCCCAAGTCCTTCTACCTTTCCAACAAGCTTCCAGAAGTGAATTCCTCAGTTGTGGTTCATCAAACAGCTTCAACACCCCCAGACTACATTTGCAGCTTCCCAGGCTGGGGGGGATGCTTGGCTGCCTTTTTTTTTTTCTTTTTTTTCCTAGGTATTATGCTCTAAAATGACCAGAAATCCTGATCCATGGCAGGTTCTGCACTGATGATTCCTGATCAGGATGATCCTAGAGGATCCCCTAATTTAATTAGAACGTGCCCACTCCGTGTTGGTAATGGACTGGCTGCSTCCCCCTAGAAACAGTTTTTTCTTTAAAACTTGGGGCAAGGGAGAGAGGTGACATTTGACACTTTTGGATGTGCTCCTTTCGGGAAATTTTCAGCTGCCCTGATGTGCCAAAGGTGGCATGCATCAAGCAACAAATGGGACCAGGATGAGATCCACACACACGAGTGTATTTGGGTTTTTATGATTTAATAGGGAGGGGTTATGTGTGTTTCCCTAAAGTGTGCACATTTTGTGATGCAGGATATTGAAATATGCATTTCTAAGCCTAAGGTCTTTTATTGGTGCAACCATAACACCATAAAAAATCCTGTATGTCACAAAAGTGACCACACATTCATTTGGGAAAATAACGTACAAATGCCAGCCCAGTTCCTCAAAATCTCTGGAGTTTTGCCATTTTGCCATTTAATTTGATTATGATGCTTAAAATTTTAAAGAGCTTTCAGGTGTYGATCCAGCTACAGTAGTGGGTAAAGAAACTTAATCAGCTGTGCAAAATAGTCCTTTTGTGTATTATGAAAAAAAAATAGGAACAGAAATATTCTGTCTCCTTCCTGGCCTTAATTGGGATCCTGCCCATGGAACCATATGTACTACTAAGTATCTTAGAAAAATCGGTACCTGCAGAGTAACTGAATTTGTAATTACTTGTAACTGCACATATAAATCAGTCCCCTTGTCTTTTYTGTGTGCCAGGCCCTTGCTGAAAGCAAGGGGTCTCAAAAACCAAAGAGGGGCACGAACTGAGCTACGCAGAAACGTGACGAAATATAATGTGATGAATGTTCAGAAATTAAGGAAAGTGTCCACACTTTGTAGCTCATAGTGTGAGGCTGCAGGAGGAGGGAGACACACAGCCCTCRAGATAAAAATGGCATAGAAATCAATCACCAGTTTCTTTAATCACGAATTATTGAGATCATCCAGTCCCAGCTGTGCCCGATGCCCAGCTTGTCCCCAGCCCAGAGCACTCAGTGCCACCTCCAGCCCTTCCTGGGACACCTCCAGGGATGGGGACTCCAAAGCTCCCTGGGCAGCCCCTGCCAAGGCTTGAGCACCCTTTCCTAAAGGGTGATTAAATTTTTCCTAATATCCAATCTAAACCTGCCTGGGGCACCTTGGGGCCATTCCCTCTCCTCCTGTCCCTGTTCCCTGGAGCAGAGCCCGACCCCCCCGGCTGCCCCCTCCTGTCAGGGAGTTGTGCAGAGCCACAAGGTCCCCCCGGAGCCTCCTTTGCTCCAGGCTCAGCCCCTTTCCCAGCTCCCTCAGCCGCTCCTGGGGCTCCAGCCCCTTCCCAGCTCCTCTCCCTCAATTCYTTCCCATAATGAGGGACCAGAACTGGGCACAGCCCTCACGGTGTGGCCTCACTCCTGCCCAGCCCGGAGGGACAACCCCTGTTCAGTATTATCTGCGTATTTCTTCACGACTACTAAAAATCTAACTTGAAAAATTCTTGGATCTTAGCAAAAAATTACCTGAACTTATTTTTATTACCACAGTCGCATTTCATATATGCATCAGTTGGTGTTTAGGATTCAGGATGGACTTAACAAAAGATGTGCAAGGAACATTATTTTGGGAGTAGGCTCCTGCCTTGTGCCAGTGGTGACACCAAAGTCCAGAGAAGGTGAACACCCACAGATTCTCCCTGATTTCTTCACGAGCCCTGGATTACACCTCACCTGCATCAGGAAGACAAACCGAAACCAAACCTCATTTGCAAAGGTCACACTGCTTTCAGATTTTAGGAGGGTCTCTAAATGKTGATTTATCATTTTGTTTTAAATTAATGACAGATGTAATCCCACATACATCACACACTCTGAACTTGCATGAATTTATATATGGATAAATAAATACCTGTGTCCCAGCCTTATTGTTTTGTTTTGTTTTTTTTTTGGGGGGGGGGGGTTTCCCCCCAGAATCCTCATTTTACACTCTGTGTGTAGTTTATTTTCCCCGGTCTTAGCCTTGAGGATATTGCTCTGGTTTTTACAAAGAGCGTTATTTGGGAGCAGTCCTGAATTGCAGACTACAGGACTTTACAAACTGTTATTTCACAAAAGCAAACCAGTAACCACTTACTTACAGCTGAGCTTCTGATTCCTGTAATGGCTTCTTGAAGAGTGCATTCAGCTTTCTGGGGAATTTGAAACCATCCAAATAGAAATACTCAATATGGGACATAGCTTAGGTAATGGAGAAACACAGGATGGTTTGGGTTGGAATGAGCCTTAAAGATCATCCAATTTCAACACCCCCTGCCACGGGCAGGGACACCTTCCATTGTCCCAGGGTGGATGTTTATCTCCAAGCCCCATCCAACCTGGCCTTGAACATTTCCAGGGATGGGGCAGTCACAGCTCTGTGCCAGGGAAGCATTTTTTCCAGTAGCTAATCTAACCCCACTCT
>NW_026623811.1:280062-381019 GCF_030028575.1 Malurus melanocephalus | reverse complement strand
ATTGCTCCCTGGCAGCAGTGGAGTTAAAATTATTTCCAATTATATCACCAGGAGTTACTGGCACTACTCTCAGACACTCTCCTGAGCTCAGACAAAGAAATGATAAATATTCCTTTGTCTAGAACACAAATACTCAGCTATCCACACACAGATTAACCCTCTAACAACAAAATATCACCCAAAATCTGCCCTCCTCCCTTCCTGAGGCACACATGGGTGTCACCAGGCCAGATGCTGGGGAAGAGACAGCAGCAATAAATAATGCTCCAGCAGCAATAAATAAACTCCAGTGCTCAGCAGAAGTAAATCCACAGAGCTCTCACGTCTGACTTCATCTCTGCTGAGCAGGGCTCACACGCTGGATGTGAAATGAGTTTGAAATTCTTGCTTGAGGAGACTCTTGTAATAAAAGAGCTACTCATTTCCTGAAGATTTCTGATTTAGCAGAACTTGGTAATTTTAGAAATGCATTACAACCTGGTTTAACGTGTTAACTCATGGGATCTGCAGAGAAGAAGTGTTTTCAAATAAGTCACTGCCATATATGCTTGGAACCATTATTGGAAGTTGGATGTCCATGCCATTTTTAATTCATAATTTTTAAACAACAACAAAAAAGAACCCCATCCAAAGTCACAAACATTATAGACTATTTACCTGCTAATTCTTTCTTGCATCAGAGCTGTTCCTGCATTACAAAAGTGTAATAAAAATCCCCACACTGCTAAGAACTAGTAAACATTTTTCTTCATTTGCATAAACAAGAAACCCCAAACAAATGCAAAGGCCAAGAACTTTCCCTRGCCAAGAACTGGTTAAATAGTTTGAAACTATGCTCAAGATTTCCTGAAAACGTATTTGTCTTTCAGCCAAACAATACTGTTAAWGCAATGTAAATGCTTTGCTTCAAAAATGTGCTTTTTTTTTTGTTCACAGAGAGCAGCAGCATAAAAATAAATCATCCATGAAGCATATTCTCATTTTTAATTTTATCCCTTGACAGATCAGTTGYTTCAAAATCCCTTAACAAGCAAGGAAAGGAAAGGACAGGGTTCACATTGTGAGGATTGTCGATTGTACAGACCCAGGGCTGCTAATCCACGGGCAGATTTATGGGCCACTTCCKTCACGACCTGAAAACACTGGATTCCATTAACACCAACCATGAATCTTTACAGGAGTCTGCAAGGCTGGAAAGGCATTTCCCTGCCTTCTCACACCTTGCTTTCCTCTGGCAAAGCCAGCTGGGATCGCTCAGCAGGTCCTAAACAACTAAGTCACAGAAAAGGAACAAATTTTATATTTCCAGGTGACAACAGTGAACAAATCACCCGATTTGGGCTATCACCTAAAAGCACATCAGTGCCAATCTCACCTTGCACTGTGAGATCASGTTACTGCAGGACTTGAAAATGAAAAAACCCAAAAGAGGAGTTTACCATGCAACCTTTGAARGGGTTTAGCATGCCCTGGGTAGGGGAGGGGGGAAGGAATCCACGCTGAGTTGGAATCTGGCACAATGAACCTGCTTTTCTCCTCAGCTCCGCCGCAGAATGAAGAGCAAAGGGTGTCCAGCTGATGCTTTGATGCCTTCACTCCACAATTAAACGTGCATGTTCATGGATTTGCTGTTTTCAGGAGGTGGTGAGAGTTTGAATTTATTATTAGGAAACAAAAACATTTCACTTAATTGTTTAACATGCGAGATTTTCATGAGGGAACGAAGGTTAGTTACATTTCCAACAGGATTTCAAAACTACATTTTGCCTATTCAACTCTAAGCCAAATGTAAGGCTGAAAGGTTGAAGAGACTAATAAAAGGAACAGAAGTTAGAAAGACAATAACAATATAGTACCTAAAAATGGGTAATTCACACATTTTTGACATTTGTGTCTTGCATAGACAGATACTTATTCATTTTTTTCCTCCCACGACGACTCAGCTTCAGAAAATAAAATGTTAAATCAACTTTAATTACAATTAAACCCATGTGTTCCAAATTTTCAAAACACCACGGTGTTCTGGATTTTTGTCTGCTTAAGTGCAACTATCATCCCTTGGAAAGGCTTTGTTTCACCCTGTGGGCTGCCAAGTTCATAAAGTCAGGAAGGTGAACTCCTGATTCTTCCAGAAACAAATCCATGTGTTATTTCAGACATTTCACAGAACCCACAAGGAGCCCARCTCTCACTGAATGGCTCACAAAGGGATCAAATTCTGACCTTGGTGTCACTGGCACCGTGCATTTGAGCCAATCTCAGCTCAGGAGCTGGGGTTTGAGCCACGTGTGCTCCTACTCCACTCAAATATCCATARACCTGAAGCTACTTTGGAAGCACAGGAACTGGGAACTACAACTCCTCACTGCAGTTCTGGCTTCTGGCTGCATTTTGAACGTCAAAAAATAAATGTGTTGCACACCAGGTCAACATGAAATCCCTCCCTGCCAAGCCCTTCATCCCTACCCTGGTTTCCACTGGAAGARCCAGGTGTGCAGGCAAGGCAGAGCTGGAGGGGTCTCCAGAAAATTTCTGACAGGGATCAGGTACCAGAAAAAGGAACAATTCCTTGGCAGTAAATGCAGCCTGACATGGATCCCTATGGAGCTTCCCTGGGGTCAGCAGGACTCCACTGCAACACAATGTCCAAGGTRGAAAACCTTCTGCAGAGCCAGAGTTGATTCTGAATATTTTCCAGCGTGATTATTTTTTTGTAACAGTCATTCAGAAACTTATCCTGATCRTTTTGGAATTGATTTACTGAACTGCAATGCTTCCAAAGTTAAAAAGAAARAAAAAAMCAACAGAAAACTGCCTTGCCTGTTCCAGGAATCTTGAAAAAATTGGACTGAGAACCTTGTTTTGSGTTAGATTGAAAAAAAAAAAGAAACTAGAAGTTTAAATAATCGTATTTGCAGGAGAATTATGTTGATTAGGAAAACAAAATAATTCTATTGCATATGAATATGACTTTAACTGGGGGCAGGGGGGGGGAATTATATATGGACTTGAAGTTAGGTCCCCTATAAAGACTTTTAAACTAATGTAAACATGTACCTTTCCTGAATGGTGATGCTTTGCTGAAACCAGCAATCTTTCTCACACAGCAAAAAAAATAAAAAAAGACTCTTTGTTTTTAGTTTTTTCAAATAATGAAAAGAACAAGCACTTCCCTGCAGTTCACACCCACTAGAGAATTCTCACGGAATTAAAAGAAGAGGTTTGMGTTTCGTATGTTAAGCAATAATTTTATATTGGTGAAGCCTTTTCAGTGTCAGGAATTCACATCCCTGTATTTTTTTCTAATGTTTCTAATCTGACAGTGAAACAATTCCATATTCCCTTTYCATAGTAAACTCTGTAAACTTCAGTCTCCAGGTATTGATAAAGTAGATGAAGACGAGGTCACAAATGTTTTGGAAGAATAAAACTTCTGCTGCAGGTAAGGTGGGGGGAAATATAATAAAAAAAAAAACCTAACTAGAAAATGGCTTCTTTCTGAAAAATAAACTTCCAGAAGTTTGCAAACCCTGAGGCTTGGTTGTTTCCAATTGAGTTTCCAATAAAAACCCCAAACAAACCAAGAAATATAACCTGCTATAGAATGGAAACTGTGGGGGTCATGAAGCACTCTTAAGAGTTAAAAAAATAATTYAAAACAAAAATACAGAATCTGTCTCTCAGTTCCAGTAATCTGAGCTATCTTTTCTAGGGGCAGTAGAGGCCTAATGTTTCCAAAGGAGCAGGATTTGCACATGGTTTGTATTTTTAAGTGTTTTGGGGTCAAACTGGATTTGACAACAGCCTTTGAGATAGTCATGCTATGTCAGAGCCTTCCTAATTAAATATTGCATTATTCATTTACRGTGCTGTTATACAAACATGGCACATTAGTGGCAAAGCAGAGAAGTCAGAAGAAAACCAATTCTTTAGAAAGAAACCACCAGTCCAGTGGGGCAGATCATTACAGCACTTGAACGAAGGGAGATCCTCAGCCAGGACCCRGTGAGAACCAGAGCAGAAACACCACTTGTGTTGAATAAAAACCATTTAAAACAAAACTGAAAACTCCTGTTATTCTCCATGAATGTGTGGCAATGCTACTGATTTCTTCCTGGAGTTTTTCTTCCTACCAACTCAGCCTTGCCTTGGAAGACAATCTGCCATGCCCAGCTCCAACCATTTAAGCATGTCCAGCAGTACATTCCTTCATCTTCCTGAAATCAAGGGGACCTAAACATGTRCCTGAGTGTTCTGAGAAGCAGAAATTAAGTACTCAGTTAAATATTTGCATCTGCCAAAGGGCTTTGTTCAAAKAGAGTGTCTAAAGATTCTAAAAGCTACCACCTTTCTCCCTGCCACATTAGAAACACACCCAGATTTGGTCAAAATCAGAAGTCCTGGCTTTGATCTAAGCCAACASTGTGACAAATGGACAGGGACAAAAGAAGATGTTGATCATACCACGAGGCTCTTGAGTYTCTTATTTGTACTCAACAATGGGAAGTACAAAGTTCCAAAAGCAAGTRTTCATGGATTGACAATCACAGACTTCAAACTTTGGGAAAATAAAATAAATGAACTGTTACCACAACAAAAAAAAAACCCAATCCAAAACAAAACAAAACCAAAACCCAGCTGTTTTCATCACCAGCTCTTTTTTTTTTTTAAATGACACACAAGGATTTCCTACTCTAACAAAGCCTGCTGTATATTCTGGTAGTAAACWTCAGATCTGAAGAAATTTTATATAAATCCATGTTATATCTCTTTTTGTATTAGGGGAAAATATTTCAAATGCAATAAAATAGCAGAATTCATGACTGTATAGTAGGCAACTTTTCTTTTTTTTTTAGATTCAGTTGTACAAACTATAAACTGTTARATTTCTCTAATAATTGGAAAAGTTGTGGGTATTTGAACTTACTTACCTGAATACTCATTTAGCAAATATTTTCAGATACAAGTCTAGATACAGAGTTATGCAATTTGAATATTAGTTTACACATAATATAAATCAATGTTTGACAATATCAAAATCCCATCAAACAGTGGGCCCTTCTTATGCTATTATCAAATATAGTATATCACTGTGGGACAGTTGAGAATCATAGAATGCTACTGTAGGCTTGTTTATTAAATTGGGTCAATTTTCAGACCTTCCAAATAGGAATACTAAACATTTATTTTTCCCCTCTGGAAATTTTTTTTCCTCCTGCTTAATACAGTTGTCATCCCAATTTCTAGTGAATTTATAAAAATATTTTTTTTTTATCCAATAACCCCAGCAAGGTAAAAATAGGAGTTTTTATAGCAAATGATAAAACAGGCTCACGGACTATGAGAGAAACTAAACTTATTTAAATTGCCATACATTCTCTACTGAATCACACATCAACAGTTTCTTTTTTTTTATGTGTGTTGCTGTCCACCTCAGACTAGCAGTTTTTAAGGTGCAGAAGCATCTTTCAAATATATGCATCTAACTCAATAATCAAGTTTCACACACTAGTGTCACATGCTTTAAATTTACATCACCTGCCCATCAAAAGCTGTGTTAAATAACAGCACTAATTGAAACTGCATAATTCATCAGAAACTGCAGCACTTCCAATTGAGAGAGCAAAGGGGTGCTATTGTGGTTCTTTATATTACTAGATATAATTTTCTGAAATAAGGAAAGGAAAAGAAACAAAAAAATAACACATTTGAAAGAAGTTGCTGCACCTGCAAAAACACTCTTTAAGCTTACTATGAAATACAAAAAAGTGCACCCTTCTATATCTACATATAAAACATATTAGAAATAAAACTTGTGTAAAATGTTTGCTGTGCAAACTATAAAAAGTCAGTCAGTCAGTCCATTCTTTATTCCTAAGTGTTTTTCTCCACACTCTCTTGCTTCCTACTGCAGAGAATCACTGTTATCCAAGACCAGCCCRCTGATATTTGTTGTTGAGAGGTCTCCTCCATCATCTTCACCGCTGTCCACAGACTCATCCTCGCTCTGCCCTGCCATCATCACCTGCTGCACAGCCAGAGTAGCACCATCGGATGACAAAGACTGCAGACTGTCTACATTCATGTTGACTGGAGCTGTGATGGTCACAACAGCACCTGCAGAAGGAAATCACAGCACTTGAACACCTTTCTTGTCTTCTACTTATACACAACAGAGCTTGTTTCTAATCAATAGTAAGAAAACTTACAGAAATGCATTAAAATACAAGTTTAGATAAGTTATCAAATACTTAAATATCAGGAAATGTCAGATTTAGGCTGGTCAGGAATCTTAAAACTTTATGTTGTGAATCTTAAATCTGTGTTATGGACAACACTACAGCAATTCTCCARTCAAGTCATCACAAGGCCATTTCTGCAAAGGATTCCAGCTGATTTAGTTGCAGAAAATTGGGAGTGTTCATATAAATTCAAGGTAACTTCAATGAATAGAGATGTTGATAGATCCAGCAGAGGCTGAAAAAAAAGTTGTTACAAACTGGAGAGAATAAAGCACCAGGCAGAAGGACAGAAAGGATGATCTGAGATTAAAGCAGTTCTTTATGTTTCTTAAATTAAATATCTTTGCTTAATCTGACACTGGAAGCTACTTCAGTCAAAATCTTTGGAGACCCTCTGGCATTTTTCTTCCTCTCACTGTTCAGTCTGAACCACATGAGGCAGATGTGGAATTGCAGATTTTCAGCCATGAAGCTGAAGCTGCAGCTCAGTGCTGCTCATCCAGCAGGACACTCCTGATGTGCACACAGAGTAAACTCAGGTGTATATCACAGTTTAACATCTTTTCTCCTGTTGTTTCATAACTTTTGAAACAAAAGCAACAGTCTCTCAACATAAATTCCAATACAATACCCTCCCCCAAACCACGGAAAATTGWTGGAGGAAAAAAGTGACATATTTCTGTTGTGTTTTTCCAGATTAAACCACATTTCTACTGAAACATCTAAAAGTTCCACTCCCCCCAAAGGCATCAACCCCCCCATTTCCCTGTYAGAGAGGAATTAACTTTATTATCCATGTTTAGGCAGTTGTCCTCACCGTCTGACATCGTGAGCTCGTTCGAYTGCTGCTGAGCCACTCCTGAGGCAATGGAGTCAGGCCAGAACCTCTGGACTGGTCGGTTCTGAGCTGTTTTCTTCTTTGTTTTTGGGGTTTCAGAACAACTGGAGTCCAGCATTGGCTGAAGAATTCGCCTTCTAGCATTGATAAACCTAAACACAATTGAGGGCAAGGTGAACTTAGAACCAGTTGGCTGTAAATTCCCTCTCTTTCACACACATTCACAAAGTATGCAGCAGGAAAAAAAATTAGGAATATAAAATCTTCTATCAGCTGGCCTTCACAATCTTTGAAAGTATAGAACCACTCCTAGAACACCACTTTGATTTTGGCAAACTAGCTAAAAGAGCAATCCTATCATTTTGCAGAAAACAGCATTTCTTCTCCAYCTCAGAAGGAAAAATTCTCCAGACAGCACAACAGATGTACCCTTCAGGATCTTATTAAAAACTAAGCACCAGAAAAGTTGCTGACAGCCCAGCTCAGAAAGCTGATACTCCTCTCATTAGGGTTCACCTAAAATCTAGCCCCTGCCTAACCCAGTTTGTTTGGTCTGGTTTCATTTATTCCCTTAAGCTTCTACATTACTTATTTTACAGRCTCCCTGGCTTTCCAAGGTCTGGCTCCTGATCCAGCAGACAACAGCAAACACTTTTTTCAGATCTTTCCCAATTCCTTCTAATTCTCTGATTTTCAACTTCTTACTTTGGCATGCTAATTGCTGTCCTTCCCCTTCCTGCTAGTGAAATAAGAAAATACTTAACTGAATCAACTTCAACAAGGAGCTGTGACTGAAGGTATCAACACTAAATCTCATAAAACACATCCAGGACCCAGCTTTACCTGAATAGAAGGAAATCAGGTGCAACTGGCARGTTCCTAAGCTGTAATACAATGCTCTGCAAGGACAGAAGTCAGATCCCAGAGCACAGAGCTCCATGGCCACATGTCACACAGGCAGTTACCCTGTTCCACTTTTGGAACCAGTGCTCTGTCACTATCTTGACTATTTCCCCCTGGACCTCTCCACAGCCTCCCAGCCAGCGTCATCTTTGAAATYTGAGGCAAATCCCTGGGGGACTTTGCTGCAGCAATTTTAGGAACCAGTGCCACAAGGTGAATAGGACACATGTCAGCACCTTCCCTCTTCTCTTGTGCAGGGCAGGTGTCTTATCTCACACCTCCAGGGAAGATAAGACAAGACAAAACATGCTGAACCAGGAAATGGTGTAGCTGAGGAACTGCCTCTCCATTCAGACATCACTGCTCAGGAGAGCATCCTTTGACACAAGGACAGACTCTGTGAACGGGAACTTCTTAAACATCTGCAGCCACCAAGATACTAAATGCCTTTAGACTTTAATTTCTTCACTTGAAGAAGAGACATTAGAGTACTTCCATCTCTCTCAGCAACAAAACACAATTCCTTAATGTTGTAATGTTTTCTGGAGACCTTATATMATTTATATGGCATGAGCATTATTATATCTTATAAAAATAATGTGCTCATGTGCCAGTGCATAACTCTTGTATTTCTATCCATATTTTGTAACATATGTAGAATATTTAAGTTCAACTCCAGATATCCAGGTTCTACTTCTCATTATTTCTAAGCTGTGGAGGAGACAAGGACTGATATTAAGCAAGGGCTTTGCTCTTACCAGTTGTTAACCTGGAGTAGTGTCAGATTTGTTTGTGCTGCAATCTGTTTCTTCTCGTCCTCTGTTGGATATGGATGCTAAAGAGGCCAAAAAAGCAAACAAGAAAGGCATAAGCTTRTTTCATCTCCTCATCAAAAATACCAACTCTTTTATTGCAACTGATTAAAGCTGCTCCTCATCAGAAATAAGAACTCCTTTCTTACATCTGATTAAAGATGGTAGATTAAGGCCATCTGACTCATTAAAACACAAACCTTAGAAACCCCACAAACTTTTATAGATGGAAATAATTTAACAAAGACTGCTTTACTACACAAAAACTGATTTTATCCTTGGAAGTGTCTATGGCACCATGAAGCTGCTGCTGTGCAATTCAGAAGAAAAAGCCTCTCATGGCTGACAGTCTTTATTAAAGAGCGTGATCCCTGGGCAGCACAGCATGTGAGCAGCTCTGATTAGTTCTGCTGGCCAGGGCAGTGTCATGTGAGAGATCTGAGGAGCAGCCTGGAGTTAAATAAAGCTGCTCTGAACCCAGCACATGAAGTCGGGGTGTGTAACACAAGAAGTGCTCACGCCATTTCCCTGTATCAGTTTTCTGCTGCAAAAAAGTTGTAAAAGGCAAAATATCAATCAACTGAACACTGTAGTAGCCTGAGAGCTATTTATCCTTTCAAAGTATTCATGCAAAGGAAAGACAATTRAAAGCACAAGCAGACAGTGACATGTTTGGTCCACATTAGAAAGATTGTTGGAAAGGAGATAAAGACAGAACATTTGAAATTTTCCTCTACCAAAAATATCCCCAACACACCACAAAAAGGGGTGGAATTAATTTTCCTTGTGCTATGAACCAGGGTGTAGAGAGCATTAAGTGAAATGAAGAAAGTTCCTTTTAATAATATTTATTGAGAGCATGCAGCACAAGCGTAACATATTTATTAAAATATTAATAAAAGTCAACCAGCATTAGACTGTGAAACTACTCCAAATGACTCCAGGAAAAACTGAACTGAGATTATATAAATGACAGCAAAATAAATTCACCTTGCTTATGAAGGAAAATCATAACAGTCCACATAAAAGAGCTAAATAAAAAACCAACTGTGCTCAGTCCTTACCCCTATGTGCTGAAAAAGCCARGATCTCATCACATTTGTAGCGTGCTTGGGAAGAACTCCTCTCTTATTTTTTGATGAGCCATCATCTTGATGCAAGATGCCTAGATCTTGGTTTAATTGCAACTGGAGCTGCACATGTAATTTTAGAAGAAATAAGGCAGTTAACATAGCAATGGCAGCTCTGTATCAATGAATGAACAACTCATTTATAGAAGGAATGAAAAGAAATGAGGCTTGAATATCTTGAATACACTCACTGTGTGCAAACATAAACAACTATGCAAGCTGTAAAATATTATTGATTTAAAACCTAAATGAAGGATAAAGTAAAATTAATTATGATGCCAGAGTTACAAACAAAGATGCTAAAGGTTATGCTAAATAAATGCATTTAAATTCTCAAAGATCTACACAACAGAACTTTACAACACATTTTACAATACTCATACTACTTCCTAAATATTCCTRTTTCTTTCTCTTTGCTTTTCGCTTCCCATTGATTCATCAAATCCTTTACACGTTGGTTATCTGAACATTTGAGAATACATTCTTAAATGCTTATGCATTAAGAAATAAAAAGAAACRTAACATAAATTGCATATAACATTCTATTTCAGCCAATTGTAACAGAAATAATTTGAAATCATGTTTTCCAGACAAATTGGAGCAATTTTTAAAGCCAATTAATATGTAGGAAACTAGTTTTAAATAAGGTTGAAGCTACCAAATTACAACAAATACATACCTAGAGCACATTTAAATTTCCAAAGTAATGCCTTACATTCTAAATAACCTGATTGCATATGGAGGTTTTATAATGAACTTTGAACAGCTTTTCCACAGTACTTTTCCCTACTTCCACAGCATTTTGAAACACTGAAAAAGGAGACATTGAAGAAGGATTTTGYATGGATGACCTTTGCATTGATGGGTTTGGAGACTCTTACTAACATCAGGGGTAGTCACAGATGTTCTTTTTTTATTTATAGGCTAGAAACATTATTTTCCTCTCAGTATTTTTTTTTCATAAAAGGTAAAAAAACCCTTTTAATTTTTTTTTAAATCCCTTCAATCCAGGAGAGTAATTTTACAAATTTCTTTCTGAAAGGTGTGTGAGGACAGAGCTGTCTGTGTTCTGGGGGAGAACATGGGCAATACAGATACACTCCTGCCAATTAAAGKAACATTCTGTGCACACTTTTTTGGTYSGAAGGCCAGAATAAGGRAGAAAAGAAGCCAGTGAGTCAGTGMTTACCARCAGATTTTTTGCTATGGAGAGGGATCTCCTCATTCACATTTTTAATTAAATCCAGATTCCAGTAAGTTTTGGTTTATCGCTTCCAGCGAAAGCTCCCAAGGTTTTCTGTACCAGAAGATGTTCTAGTTTTCATGTTTCTAGTTTTTCTTTAGTTGTTTCTTTGAACTCTTCAGATCCAACTCTTAAACCTCCCCCCCCCGAAAGTGCTGGTCCTTGTATTTTAGGGCGTAAGGAGCCAAAATTGAGGCTCTCCCAATGTCTCAACTGCATACTTTGAAGGTTTTATAGAAAAATGCTTCTCAAAATGGATAAACTCTGAAATACTTGCAGTTTCACACTACAAGTGGTTGCCACCATGATRAAAAGTCAAATTTCTCGCAATAGCAGTGAGGCACTTTAATGYAATACATTAAATCTATCCAGCAATAAACACAGTTCAATGATTTGAAAAGTTTTAATCATTGAATAAGTGTTTGTTTAATTCAGAAGTGGTTTTGGTTTGCATTGGTGGTTTTTTTTGGTTTGTTTGGTTTAGGAGGGGGTTGTTTTTTAATTTTAGTTTGCTTTTTTAAATTCCATGCACCCATACTCTCCTGGCATCAGTAAAGAAGACATTTAACAGGTAGGAACTATGAYGACCCATTGTGGCAAGAGGGACCTTACTGTACAACCTGTAACTCCTACAGCAGGGGCTGCACTAATTTACCATTAATTACCATTGATTTACCATTAATTACTCAGTACACAGAGCTCCTTCTGCCAGTGTGTCAAACTTAAACCAAAACTCCTAAAAACACTGAGATGTATTTCCACCCAGAACACAATTCTGTGGAGCCCACGAAACAAACCTGAGAGTTCTGGATYCGAATAGTCCCAGGTGACAGTGCCTGTGTCACCACCTGACCTTGTGGAGTGACCACAGTGACTGGCTGATASACTGTCCCCCCTTAAAGCAAAACAAAAACACAGATTATGGGTAAGGAAAAGCCCTTCAAGAATTATTCTCTTTAAACACATTAGCACTGCAGCCCATGCAAGACTTTTGATAATATATCAACTATTCTTTTCTAGTCAGCATGCAAGACGTCCTCTTTGCTACTCTAAAATTTCCTTCCATCTACAAAAAAACTGTACAAAATTTGATTTTATTTGCCTGTATTTTAGGCATTCCAAATYTATTTTCAAAGGAAAATGCCATGATTATCAGGCTACAAATCAGTTCATTGTGCTGTTTTAACTGARTTAGGTGTTCAACCAAGAAGGGTCACAACACCAAACCCACACCTATGTGTGGCCAGTGCTTAGGGCAGGCAGCTGGGTTTGATTTAAAACATTGCTCAGAAGTAAGATAAAGCATTTCAGCTCAAATGTTATTTCCATATAACGGAAGGAGGGCAACAAGGACATCAAGGATTTCACAGACTTGGAKCTGTGGTTCCAAACTCCAGGGAGCACAAGGCAGCCAAGTGCAATGGTTTAGGTACTGAATATTWTTKYYMAAWWRRAWTYYTYYTTTTKARGRAAAAAAAAAGAGTAAAACACCACAGTCTCTGGAATGTCTTAACAAATGTAGTGTTGCACAGAAAGATTTCTTAATGTTATGTATGTAACTGCCACTCTCATAGGCATACTTGGTATAGATACAAATTAAACAAACATTCATACCCAGTAAAGCATGTGACTGTATTACAACAACTTTCCAKGTATTAAAACTGAATTTTTAAAAGTGTTTGTCTAGTTTTTGTACCAACTATAAAAGAAACCAAGATGAAGAGCAAGGTGCCAGTTGTTTTTAGTGTGTCATACCTGCTACTGTTGCCATAGTTACATTTCCCTGCTGCAATGCTGATGCTGGCACCATGATCCCTTGGGGACTGAGTGTGCCTGCAAGGGCACTTGGAATTTGCTAGAAAAATAAAACAATTAGTTGCTTACATTTTTAAACTTTTTTTTTGTAAGAAGATAGAGCATGCTTGTGTATTTTTGTACTTTGTATTATGTATTTTTGGCTCTAAAATACATTTAGAGTTTAATCATAGGATTACCTTCAAAGAGAAAGAGACTTCATTAGGGGTTCATCATTACCTACATTAACTTCCTCATTATCACCAACCATTACCTTTGAAAACCCTCATGAAAGTAACTGTTAGAAAAGATGTAAAACTATCTTGAGAAATTTCAGTTCTAGGTACCTGATGAATAAGAGAAACAGTTTCCAAAGGCAAGAGGGAAAAAGGACAAATTCAATGACCCTTGATGCTCTTATTACAAGCAYCAAAGCTTTGGAATTTTAGTTACTACCTTAATTTCTTCAATTTCAACATAATCTATTAAATATYCAATATGTTTTATTCTGCTCAAGATAGCTCTTACTCATCCCTGACCAAGCAAACTCTTACACATTTCTTTCATATATATGAATAATCTCTTTTGATAGCAAATGAAAAATGAGTCCCTCCTGTCTCTATAGAAAAAAAAGACACATAAACCCCCCATTTTAAAAGCTGTTTTTGCCTGATTTTAGAATCTCCTTTCCACATTTCCAGACACCAAAACTTAAGTAAGGAGTCCAGAAAGTGAAATTTTGAAGTTATGGGTCTTTTTTGAATACAGWGCATCAGACACATGAATAATGCAGAGAAAGGCCATCCCTTAAGAGGTGGGATCCAGGGGGTTCTGGGGTGGCAGGGCTCATTCTGCAGCATCTGACAGCAAAAACATCAACAAGTTAACTGCTGGTAATTAACTGTGGTCCATTTAKTACAGAAAATGCAATATTGCAACTTTAATCCATCAGATATTGTCTGTTTATTCCAGAATACAGGTTGTGTATGAAATGTAAGAGTCATCTCAATATTTTAATAAAGGAGACAGACTAAGGAGACCTCAGCAAGGAAAAATTTTCTTCTTTGTTTATTCTGTTTTCTAACTTCCTTCCAACAAAACAGCAAATCCAGGGTATTCTGAACTGAGAGAAAATCATAAAAAGATAGACAATAAAAAATTGACTCTGTGTTCTGTCACATTTCAACAAATTTGTCCATCAGGCAGAGGCACACAGGTGTGCACAAAAAAAAAGAAAATAGCTCTTTCTACTCTTAGTAACTGATTTGAGAAAATAAAGTAAACTGCAGAAACTCTGTTTGCAAACTGATAGCAAATGAAGTGTAGCTCTAAGTTCCTATGGAAATCTAGGCAAAAATCCACTTAACAGMTTTTGGAACACACCTGAGATTGCACAGGTGAATAAGGACTTCCAGGCTCTCCACTTAATAGAGTTTCACTGTTCATTTTTGTCTTCAGGCAGGCAATGTAACGACTACAGAAATCCTTGCAGAGTTCATTAACCTTTTCTAGCTCAAGCAGATGGATACGTAGAACTTGGATTGCTTTTACCATCTGAGGGAGAGAATTGAAAAAAAAATCAGAAACAAAATAACTGTTAAATTAAAAAATATTTAATATGAGATTTAAGCAAATACTACCTTTCAGTAACAAAGGTCACCCAATTAAAGCAGAGGTACTAATTGCTAGGTCCTGGAATGTGAAAGGAACACAAGTAAACTGCCACATAGGGAAAACAAAACAGGACAAAAAAGAGATCTTTGTCACATGTGACACATCAGGGAGACAGAGCAGTTCAGGTGTCACAGGGCACAGGATGAGCCTGGACATCCACGTGGTCTTTAACCCCYTTGTACAACTCTGGGTCACGGACCACACAAGACTGGAAGTGATGGAAAACAATCCCAGGCACACAAATTATTTGGAAAGCATGGCTGGAACAGGCTTGGCCAGCAGCAGCTCTCTTGAGCTCTATAAATCAGAAACACCRGGCTCAGTTCCACATTACACCCTGACCTAAGCAAACCAGAAAGGTACAGCTGAGTTTAAGATACAGAGAGGAGACTTTTCTGTCACTAAGCCTAAATTTGTCCCACAGATTGCTAGGGAGGGTGAAAGCAATTTTTTCAATAAAAGCAGAATAAAGAGGTCCCAAATTTTCAATTTATTTTTTCAATAAAAGCAGAATAAAGAGGTCCCAAATTTAGTCACACTGTTCAACAAAGCTTAAAGTAATCAAACATTTCTTCAGTCCTAATGCTTTTAAGTTCCTTTGTGATTGTATATCAAAGATTAACAAATCTCAGGTAAAATCTTGTAAGAACTTTCAGGTGAGGAGACTGATTCTGAAATACTCAACATTAAATACAAAGCACTAAACCAAATTAAAAAAAAAAAAAAAAAAAAAAAAAAAAAAAAAAAAAAAAAAAAAAACAACAAAATACCATATTTAAACTAAAATCCAAATACAGGAGATACGTATATGAGAAGAATACTTATGCTCACTGTGAGAAAAACACTGTAAGCCTGGATAACCAATGGTATTACATACTGCATAAAAATAGCTTAGGTGATTGCAAGGGTCATGGCAGAAGATCAGAAGCTAAAACCAAATCCAGATGGTCTAAAAGCAGTAGGAAATCCAGGACATTCAAATATCTACAGAACACACCAGCAAAATAATTATTTTTTATGCAACATGCCACTGCCAACATTTCTGTGCTGTGCTGGATCTGTGAGAAAAAATATCCTTCAGTTTTATGAAACTGAATAATTGCAATTTTGAAACACAGTGCAGAGCTAGACTTCACAATTATTTGGAAAAATCTSTCCTATATGAAGGGTTATTTACCTGGGCAGAATCAGTGACCAGAAATGACAAGTTATGAATTAATCTACCTATTATTTSCAACTCAAGAAGCCAGCTGGGAGCTGAAGTGGTGTTTGCTCAAGACACCTAAAGGAGATCGGGGTAGGAAAACTTGTGTGTGCCCCCCTCTCCACCATGACACTTTAGCTTTCATTGTGGCACATCTTTTCCCTGTTTTTTTTCAGCAGAAGGTATTCCAGCTGTAGGACACTCACCCAGCGTAGATATTTGTGTGTTAAAATAAACAAGATTAAAAAAAAGAAAAAAAAAAAAGGAAATATTATTTCTTCTCAGGGCTAAAAAGAAAAAAAAAAAACAACCCCATACATCTTTCAAAAAAGAAATGTAGGTTTGAGGGAGTTGATCCAAATGATTATCTGGTAACTCTTCTGACCTATGACACTGAAAGCCTTTGAAACACMAAGTGCAGTGACCCAGCACTGAGACACAAACCAGTGATCTTCTAAACCAGCCCAGGTTGCTGTTTAAACTGTGCTTAAGCACCTTTAAACACAATAAAGTCAAAGTATGCAACTCTAACTAATTTTTAACACAAAACAAAGGTCATCTGTGTTTAAAGTAATTTGGTCTCTGTTTCAGAGACAAAAAAAGCTTAAAATAGAAAATTCTTCATGTGTGACAGATCAACACACTGCACATAATATTAGTGARTGCTTTAAACATTCAGTTAAACTGAGGTAACAAAATATGCTTTTGGACATGTAATATTTGACCATGTTAGAGATTAGTTTATTTTGGTTCAGTCAACAGAGTTAGGATTTTTTAAACATTACCCATATTTGTATTATTTTTATATCAGCATGGGCTTGGAGGAAAAGTGAAAGTCCTTCCTTCAGCTTAGATTTAGTTTAAAATTGATGTTTGACACTTGAGGTGAAAATTGAATTAAAGTCAAAATTAACCACAAACCCAGACTCAGTAACACTCCCCAGGTTTCTGCAGAGCCCTGCTGTGCCACACCACTCTTGCAGGAAACTGTGCTACTGTGGTTAGGAGGCAAACAAAACTTTGCCAATATGCCACGCCTGTCACCAGGACTTATTAATYCATTTACAACTACATTAATTGTGCCCATATGGCTCCTGCTGTCTTGCAGAATGGGTTGACCAAACTTAATGTTAGCARAAGTTCACTTTTTCCTTAAAACCACAAAAATCAAGAATTCCTGATAAAATAGCTCATATTGGAAAAAGTAATACAAAGAAGTGGTTTTAGATAGGTCTCAACAGCAGTAATATTTCAGTAATTCAGGGCTCCTGCAAAGAATACGCCACAGAATAATGTATTTTTATAATCCAATTGATTTAGTCCTTTCAGCTGTTGAAATAWGCCTGGAGCATCATTTCAAAGAAATGCACGAAGATGAAGTAACCATGAGATTTGCATATATTCACAGAATCCTAGAATGGTTTGGGATGGAAGGGACTTTAGAGATGATCCAGTTCCAGCCCCCTGCTGAGGGCAGGRCCACCTTCCACTATTGTTGAAATTGTTGTAAGTAAAGATAATGGTAAACTATTAAGCAGAGAAAGAAAAGTTACTGAAAAAAATCCACTTCTTGCTATGTAGAGCCTATTCACCTATAAATATGTCTATAAATTTAAGAAATGGTATCTTTAACCCYAAATATGCTTTAAACTGTGCCTGTGTGCTGTGGTCAGTGCCTCAAGCCCATGGTGCAAAGGCACAGGCACAGCGTGCACTGCYTTAGCCACGATCCCCAGCTCACCCTGGATGATGGAAAACACAGAGCCACAGTTYTTTTATGGATTTCAGAGCACACAGCAACTACACAGGTGGGCAAAGTACATGAAAGAATCTCCATATAGTGATACGTAATCTCACTCAAATGACTCTTTTCATTTGAAAAAAAAAAACAACTGAAAAATGTACATTCACAGCTCACCTACCTTCCTAACCCAAATGCTCCTGGGGAATTTAGATTTCCAGGGGGAGAACACAAACTCTGGGAGCAAGGGTATTTTGTTTTCATTTGTTTTGATTTGACAACCTTTCTCCTCAATATAGAGTCCCCACTTACRAGACATAGCTAGCAAAGGTGTTGGGATAATTCTGCACATTAAAACAGTAAAAGCACTGTTTAAAAATGCTTGTTCAGTCAATATTCAAATGATATCAGCTGGCTTCACCACTGCAACTCTTCCTGACACAACTAAGAGTTCAACAGAATTGAGAAGAGGGTACTGAACCAAAAATCCTTACCCCAAATGAAACAAAAACTTGGGGGGGAGGGTCTTCAAAAAAGGGCAGTGTCCTGTTCAAATACAAAAGGGAGAGTATATTTCACACTCCTTGTCTTGTGTTGTGTCTAGACTTGACAAAGCCATAAGCAACGTGCTCTGACTTCACAGCTGACCCTACTCTGTGCAGGAGGTTGGSTTACAAACCTCTTGAGCTTGCAGTGCAGTCCAAACTATCCTATGGTCCTCTGAATGTGGAGAAATTTAAAAAATTGAAAATTTGAAGAGTTTACCCTGAACAGAAGCYACACAAGAGGTAGGGACCACCCTGAGGCAATGTGATATTTCTGCAGCAACCAGGTTGGCAGTGAGCATCAAAAAAGGTTCAGCAATGGAYGTCTTAAAACATAAAACAATCTGTGAAAGGGCTAAAAAAATTCTCTGTAAGCACTGATGCTGAACAACATCTCAGACATGGAGGAATCTGTCTGTGTATGTCCTGTGCACAAAAGGAGACTAATGGAGAACAAAGAGCAGTCAATGCCTTGGTTCATTCCAAGATCTGTGAAAATGAGGCAGASAAAGCAAAGGGTAAGGGGCAAAGTGTGTGGAGCTCCAACAGATGATTCTTCAAGTTAAGAGGATACAGCTGGGAACACTTCCAGAAAGAAGTTTGTGCACTTCAGAACCTCTGACTAGCAACACAGACCACCAAAATCTGATTATCGACACCAAAAACACGTCTTCTGACAGTGTGCTTGATACAAGGACTAAGGGGGATGCAAATAATAACATTCCAAARTGATATGGAGGAAGTTAAAGCTTTAGGAAAGCACATTTCCAGTCTAGTAAGAACATGAACACAACCTTCAGCTTCCAGAATTTGAAAACAGGAGTGCTGCAGCACAGAATCACAGGGTCACCCCAGAGCACATGGCACAGGATTGCCCCCAGACTTGGGAAAGACACTGCAAAAGTAAAAGGCCTGGTAACTGCAAAAGTAAAAGGCCTGGTAACAACTCTCCTGGAGAGACCACGACCCTTTGCCTTGCTGCTTCAAGATCATCAACTGACACTGCTGGAGAGCTTCACTGGGAAAAACAGAATCCCTCCATCTGGATAAKAACAAGGGTTTGAAACCTGGTTTACAGGCCAGGCTTAGCAATATATGAGTATCTTAAAACTAAGTTTCAGGTGGATGCTACCTGCATTTCCCAGCGCTGAAATCCTTTTATGACACTAAAGCAGGAAACAACCAATTAATTCAGACKGGGAATTATAATRCCCAAGTAACAAGATAATCTAGACYATAGCTTAGTAAAAGCTACTCAAATTGGAACAAGCATCCACTGCTCTTAATGAACTTCCTTTCTGGTCAAACAGATCTAAAGCCTGTGCCACCCAGATTAACATTCTGTGGTCCTCTGGATGAACTCCAAGCTGCTCTTGTGGAGTATCCAAGACGTTTCAAGTGARTGAGCAATGTGGAACTTTGCCAGGACTGTAAGTGACCCTACAATCACTATCTGTGACCCTTCATAATTTCTGCTATCTATTTAATTAGCCACAGRCAGCATGGAATTATATTCTGCTGGTTTGGAACTGTCATCTGAGGCTCTGTCACAGAAACTGCAATCTGGCTGAGTTCTRCATGCCACTTCCCAAAGAGGTTAAAAGGAAAAAAAATGAAACAGCTGACCGATTTCCTTAGTGCAGCAGGCTTATGACTCTCAGATAGGACTTGAATTTGCCTCTTTAGACTGTTGTGATGCTCAGTTCATCTTAGTTTAGCTCTGGCTTCAAGTTGAGGCTACTGAGCAAGAATTTACACCTTATTTGTTTGAGTCTGTATGGCCTACCTGCTCTACCCCTCTAGCCCAGTCTAATTATCAGTTTTAACAGCTTCTCCTTTCAAGTGAATGGTTGAGTTAACACTGGAGTTAAAAAGGGAAGGACAGCAAGAACAGAAGATACAGCAAAGATGCACAATAACGTTCCTCTCTACTAAAGAAAGACTTTTAATGTCTAAAAATAAAAATATATGTGACACAAGGCAGCAAAAATTGCCCATCCACAGCCTTCTCAGTGGCAGGCACCAATATTTCATGCTGAAAAGAGMCTGAAAACCATGCTAGCAGCTCACAACTAGACAAGAAACTTGTGCTCACTGCCCCAGACAAAATGAAGAGGCTGTCAGAACTGTCAGCTGTTCAGARCTCCCAGCCTCCAGGACAGGCAGAGGACAAGCTGCACTCAGGTTTCATCTGATATCCAGCAACAGAAAGTCAGAGCTAACAATACRACCACAGGACAGGAGTGCAATGCCAAGGAGTTCTGATTTTGCAACACGGTTCCAGTTTAAGCCACTACTGACCTCAGCAGCCACAGAATCCAGGGCATAAACAAATGCTACCTCATCCACCTTGAGCACTATCAGCCAGATTTGTGCAGCCCATCAGCAAAGGTGAACACCACAGAAACCAAGAGACTTTGTCACTAAAACCACACACTGAAACCACAAACAGGCCAACCAACAGGAAGGACTATTTGAGTGCACCAAACCCAGCTACAACAAAACTAAGCTGCATCTGAGAAAATGTCTATGTATGCCCAAAAGCACAGAGAACAGACCAAGGCATGCATGATCTGTGGGAAACCAATTTTTGGAGGCTCACAGAACCACAGAGTAGCTGAGGTTGAAAGGGGATCTCTGGATTTTTCAATCCAACCCCTCTTCTCAAAGCAAGGTCAGCTAAGAGCAGGCTCCTCAGGGCCWTGTCCAGCTGAGTTTTGACTTTCTCCAAGGATGGAGACTCCACAACTCTCTGGGCAGCCTGCAGTATTCAATCACCCTCACAGTAAAAAGGTTTTAATGAAACTTCCTGTGTTTCAATTCATGCCCATTTCCTCTTGCCCTTTCACAGGGCACTACTGAGAGAGACAGAGTCTGTCTTCTTTATTCCCCWATTAGGACTTGGCATTTCCCTTTGTTGAATTCCATGAGATTCCTGTTTTTCTGCTGCTCCAAAAGCAATAAAGTACTTTAGAATGGTGGCAGAGTCATCTGTGGATCAGTTGCAAAAGATCCTCCCACTTTTGCAACAYCTGCAAACTTGCTGAGGGYTCACTCAGCCTCATCACCCCAGTTATTAATGGAGATGCTAAAGAGTTCTGGGTCCATGATCAATCCCTCGAGGACATTACTTATGAGTAGCCCTCAGCTGGACTTCATGCTGCTGACCAGAATCCCTTGAGTKCAGGAGTTCACCCAGTTTTCAGCCATCTCACTGCTCATCTATCTASTCCATATTTTATCAACTTGTCTATGAGAACATTGTAAGAAACATCAAAAGYCYCTAYTAAAAAGAGACTTGTATTAAAATTYGTATTAAAARGATAAACCACAACCACTGCCCTTTCCTCATCCACTGAGCTACAGCTACTACATTCCAACTGTTAGATTTCAGCTGAAAAAAGAACTTCAGATTAGAGAGACACAGGCAAACAGTGTTTTTGTGTTGAATTCAGAGAGTTACAAATGAAGAAAATAACCCGAGGCTTAGCAAGTCAGCAGACCTGCTTCATGTAGAACAGAGCTAACTCTAATTTTTTGAGTAAGATATTGAAGGGAAGTATATTCAAAAAGGGGAAATCACAACTCCATCACAGGAAGGACTTTCAGAAAACCTAAAGGAGTCAATGACTTGAAAGAAAAAAATTGTTTATGTTAAAGACTTCCTAAGCTCATCTTATATCAGCTCTTCTCCTGCATTAACTAGATGAATCTTGATTTTAAAAAAATTGGAAAAAAATTTACATCAATTACATGGTTTTGATAAATATGTTAAGCACCTCATACTGCAAAATCAATTTGCAAAGTCAATCTGGCTACGGAAAGGATTTGTTTCTTTTTGTCTCTAATACACTCACGTCAGCTAGCTGAGAAGAGGAAACAACCATGAAGAATTTACAGATAAAAGGGAAAAGGGGGTCAGAAGAAATTTAAAAAAATAGGTATTTTTAAGCATTACCATAAAGCAGAATCTCTCACTGGCAGAAAAAATGTGAGGAGAAACTATAAGGACCAGTTGAGATCAGAAATTAGGAAGAAGTTGCAAACGTGGTGATTGTTTCAGAAATGAAACAAATTGCTCATRCTTACCAAATTATCAGTTTCTGGATCTTCACAGAAAAAAGGTTTTCCTTCTTTCTCCTGCTTTCTTACAAAGTTTTCAATATCTACATCAAAACTGGCAGAAGTTGTGCCTTCTGAGCCTTGTGTAGATTGTTCACATTTTTCAAATAATAGTGCTAACAAGGGAAATAGWGGGTGCCTAGAAAAAAAAAAGGTTTAAATACATGAATAAGTATTTTCACTTACAAAATTAAGACAACCAGATCAGGCAAAGTCATAGTCACTCATGTAAGTGTGACAAGTCCTGGAAGAGATTGCATGTAACACTGGCTAGAATAAAGTAAGATAGAGGTTTATTTTCATTTTGATTTAGTACACTCTAGAGGCAAATACAGCAGTAAAATGTGTATATATTTAATTAAAGAGAACAATCAAAAGCAAAAAAGCTCTGACTGCTTAATTCACTGTAATTCAGTGACATGAGATAGATTAATACAGTGCACTAGAAATTATATTTAGAATTTGCAAAAGAATAAATGTGGATTTAATTTTATCAGGCTTCATTCAATTTATTCTTTAATGTGGGCCATACTTAAACATCACAAAATAGCTTTAAAAAATTGTGAACAGTATCCGGTATGTGCTCACAGGCCTCCTGTGAAATCATGCTCTGAGAAGAAGATGATTTTGTTAGTACAAGTCTGTAAATGAATGGATACATTTTTCTGCCTCAGGTTGGGTTTTTTTTTGTTTTGTTTTTTTGTTTGGCTTTTTCCTGTACATCTTTTTTAAATTTGAAAACCAGTAATAATTCTGTCTTTATAAAATAGTGAAAGAACACTTAACCAAATCAAAACTGAGCAAACTGCTTAGCACAGCACTTAACACTGAAAAATCTCAAATTAGTGTGTTCATACATCAATATTCAATCTTTTTTTTTAGCTAATTACAGGGGAATATATARTTATACCTAAAGAAAAAGGAGAAAAGATTGACCTAATTACAATAAAAGTAAAAACTCTAATTAAAGGTATAAACTATATCATGACAAACAGTGATCACAGTTTGAAGTCTAAGGWAGCTTGCTGAATTTTGCAGCCACCCTTAGAACACCCTTTAAAATTCTGCTGAAACTCAAGAATACCACAGTCTCAGGAGGCTTTTTTTCTTGGCTGATGACTGACAGCAAAGCYTATTTGATCTCATTCTTTCCCTACAAACTGTGGAGACAGCCAAGAGAACACCTGATTTCAAGCTACTTATTATTTATTTATAAAAAAAAAATCCTCTACTCTATCCTTTACCCTTCAAAAGACAGAACACGAGTCCATCACTACCTGTAAATGGCCTGCTTGTCTGCATCCATTGGAGTCTGGGATTCTACGGGGGCAGGACTCACCCCTTCGGCATCAGTTTCAGAGCAGTTGGGATCTTGTTCAGTTTTTAACTCTGTTACTACTTGCATCTGTAGAAAAAAAGAGTAAGTTRTAAGTAAATATGCAGCCCTGATGTAAAATAAGGGTACTGTGCTCTAAGGAAAGAGCAGTGCAAAGGGCTCCCAAATTGCCAGAAGGTTGGTATGACTTGGCAGTGACACGAGGAGCTGTAGAAGTAACAAAACCCCTCTTTTAATCCCTGACACTTTCTGATGGATAAAGGTCACTTCAAGTTTCAGCATTTGGCTTTAAAACGAGAATGACAGATATTAGTAGATTGGTAAAGAGTTTTGTCTCTGAAGYGACTGTTTTTGGAACAGCCTACAGTACATTGCTCCAAAATGTTTATGGGAATGTCTGCACAAAAATCCTTTAGGGTGAAATCAACATAAAGAAAAGTTTATCCTCTTAAGTTTTCTATTTTATTTCTTACTGTACACTGCATCAGAATACCCAAAAAAAGCATCTTCTTGGGTTTTTTTTCCATTAAAATGCACATTTTCTTAAGAAGATCTGATTCTGTGTCACTTCAGTCCTTCAATTATAGGACCAAACCTCCCATGACCTTTACCACTCCCTTTCACATATGGTAAGAATCAATTATTTTAGGACTATYAAATAGCAGTAACTCCTTCTACACATCCATTGAACACACATTTATACCCTRGAAAGGCAACAGAGAGCCACAGCTTCAACTGAGCACCTCCTAAGTTGCATTAGGAGGTYGGGAACACCTTTGGGGTGCTTCGAAGGGTTGAAAGTGGTTTTTCCATCTCCTCCAACCAAATATCTTTTGGACTGAAAGTGTCTTAAAGGAACCTGAACTGTGAAAGCCACATTTCCCACCCCTCAACCCCAACTCCTTGATTCTCTCCTATTTGAGCATCTGCACAAAGACATGAAACCACTGCAATCTTTTCTTATTTCTCTTCTGTCTCAGTAGAGGACAGATATATGTTCTAGATCTCTCCAGGCAGCCAGAACTGACAGCTGCAGAGAGGAAGGCCTCCAAAAACTATCAGAGAATCTGCCTTTGATAGAATCTGATTTATTTCCACACGACAGCAGCAGAAACATTTTTACTATTCTCAACACAGTCTGGTGAACCAAAAGGTTTGTGCTTTATTACCTGTTGGGGCCAAGCCATCTCCTAGCAAAGTCAGAAACTGAGAGAATCCAGCATCTCCCACCCACCAGAGCAGCCTGCCTTGCAAAGGGCTTCCTCAGCAAGCAGAGATGATTTTCAAGCCAGAATGCTTGCAAAAAAAAAAAAAAAAAAAAAGGCAACTAATGGACTCATTCCTTGGGTAATGACCGGAAGGAGGAGCAAATTAAAAGGGGATGACTCAGACAAGTGATTATAAATGTTGGCCATACATCTGCAGAGTTTGAAGGCAGAGAGTGTGTTCAGTTAGGTTTCTGTCTCACTGGGAAGAGGAAATAGCTCACTCAAAACTACAAATTTGTTTCTGTGGGCCCTTTCCAGATTAGAAAAAGAGAAGGCACGTGAATTACCTATCTGTCTTGGACACTGAGAGCTTGAAATAAAAAACAAATAGGAAGAAAAAGCTCTTTCCTGATCTGTTATTTAGAAAAGAACAGATTTTACTTTCAGTGCCACGGGATGGTAGGTATTTGCTGGAGGAATAAAGTCAAATATATAAGGTAGGTGAGAGGAGAGAGAGAAATTCGAATTGCAGTAAAAGAAACTAACATGAAAACAAAAAATCAAAACTCTGACTGTGTTCAGATTAACATTTTATAAGAGATGTGGGAAGTTTTCTTCTGACTGTTCACCATTGTTGCCATCTGCTGACAGAAGTACTTGTATTTATTACTTGGGGCTGACACAGTAACAGAAAAAGGARTCCTCAGAGCACAGGCCACCTCATAACTTTTCGCCAGTTAATAGCACTTTCATTTAGCAAATAAAGGGAAGAAATACACACCATGCTCTGCTAGAAAGAAAGAAACATGACMAGACATACATGAGTATGTTTCATTATTCCAGCTTAAACAATGTCAAAACAGGCATTAAAGACAAAATCACTTTTTAAAATTTTCTCTTCCTAACTATATTTAGTACTCAGAGAAAGAAAAATACACCTACCTGTTGTCCATCTTGATAGTTGTCTATACTTAATGTCTGTGTTGCCATCATGGTTATTAAGACATTAATTGTGTCAAATCATCATAAGCGTGAACAAATGTTCTTTAAAGAGAAAAAAAATCAGCAGTTAAAAAAGTGTCCACTTAGAATCCAGTTCTAAAAGGTGAAGGTAAAAATTAAGAATTATACACACTCATTAGAGAGTTTATTGACAACAATGGCCACATGAATATTAGAACAGCCAAAAAATTCAGTTTGGAAATATCACAGGTTTTATCAACAAAAAGTTCATAGTATCTTTTTATATTTTAAAGTAAAATTTTTAATAAGAGGCTGAGGTCCTTTTACACTCACAAACTTCAAGTAAACTTTAGCATTTATTTCTGTACTACTTAACTGACATTCTAATGCAACACATGAAACCTAGAAACAGGCAGGTTTGTGTTTCTGAGTTTTGAAAAGGCTACCAACACACTGAGTATCACTGTAATTAAAATAAAAATAATAAAAACTGAGGAGCCAAATGCAAAGTGTTAAGGAATACCCTGTTCACTTATGAATGCGAATCCCATTATTCTGAAGTAGGGTCTGAAACTACTTTCAGATACCCAAGGCTCAAATAATTTCTGACACCAGGAATTTGCCATCCAAGCCATTTAACAAAGAGTGGAACAATATCTAACCACTTTTAAACAATTGGGCCTTCGTGATTATAAAGTTTCAAAAGTGACCTAGGAATTCAGAAGTCTCAATTTCAGAGACATTCAATACTTTGGGAAATATTAATTCCAATAAGATTTAAACACAATTAAATGCATCATGTTATTTCCTCTAGGCATTAACTGGAGTTTGGTGCCCAGATGAGTTAAACATTTTTAAGTTAAGACATCCAATAATTAAAAAAAATAGATTAGCAAAGCACCCCCACCAGATAGAGTGTACCCATCAAATTACTAATTCACATTTCATTTTCTTGTCAGAATTGCAGCCATTACAACTGAAATCACATAACTCATTACGCTATTACGAGTAACTATTATCACTGAAGTCAATTTTCCTTGACATGTAGGAGTCCTAATGTTTAGCTACTATTAAAAAATCYGTATTTAAAAAGAAGCTGGAGCTCATGTATTGAAAAAGATTACATTCAGGTAATGATTTCAGGTTTTCTGCTCTTTTCCACTTATGTCATTGTTGAAAAACTAAGTTCTAAAATTTTCACCCATTTAAAATCCAAAACAGATTTTTTTTTGTAATGTATTCAATCCCTACAAATTTTCAACTATTTTTAAGTCCTTCCCTTACCATTGCATACTACTACTGCCTATGACCAATTTTAAGAGCAATTTTTACATTTCTGGATATTTTCCCCTACAGATTATAATTGTCTCAAGTGAGTGTTTCATTTTGCAAACACAGGACAAATTTCAATCAGTTACACTTTGATAACAGTTTTAGGCACAGAGACAAATCAAACTCCTCAGCACAAACTTCAAGCCTTACTTTGCATCAAATTCTACTCAGTGTAATTTCTGAGTGCAATTTTTAAATTMATTTTTTAAACAGCTTCAAAGACCAGAGAAGTTCAGCTGGGTGATACAAGCATCTTCCTCTACAAACTACATTATATCACTTTTTACAGAACATCAGTATTCTTTCTTTGAAACTCCAAAAATGTTACTGATTTCTCCATCAAAACTAAAAATAAAACGGGAACAACATAAGTGCACTCACTGACAGAAGTACTTCAGATTCTAAAATTTTGTTTACACTTACTTAGTGTTAAAAGTTAAATCAGCATTTGCCACAATAAGTGATCCACCTCCAAATACTTTAAGGGAACACATTCTAAAACATTAGCCCTGTAAGCATTTGCCTGATGTTTAAACATTTATTTYCTTTCATAAATGGCAGCTGATGCCAGGGCAAGTGTCTGTCTGTATTGATGGAGTGAACAGGCACATAGAAAATKTTGCTTTTCTTCCTTCTCAAAAGACATACATTTAATTTATGACTGTGACATCCAAAAAATGGACCAGACTACCCTCAAAAGAAAAGCGGAACAGTTGAAATGATCAACAATGAAAGAGCAAACACTATTTAATGATTATTTTAAAGCCAAGCAAGCTCCACAGAAAACACTGCTAAAGAAATTATTTGGCTGTGGGAGAAAGATGAAATTCTTAGGCAAAAAAGAGAAAATAAAAAGTAAAACGGTCATACAAGAGGAAGAGTGTCTTAGAGTTCACAGGCATGTGAGATCGTATTAGTGGTATGAAGAAAAGCCTGGAGAGGGAAGCAACAAAGATAATACATGTAAACTGGTAAACACAATAGAACATGGAAAGAATTTYTGGGGAACAAGACAAGCTGGATCAACCCCTCCTTCCAGATTTCCATAAGGAAGAGACATCCCACATCTGGAAGGCCCTCGGGCCACACAAARGAAGAAAGGAGGTGCACAGCTTTGAGCTAGATCCATAATTTCATCTAGAAGGACTTTTGCCCTGTTTTCTCCCAGGGGAACATCTGAAAAGAATTCTACGTGGSTATATCCCTTATTTCCCACAAGAGCTTCCCCTCTGACTTATAATTACAGTAAAAAAAGATTAAGCYATTAGGCAAGATAGGAACTGATGAGATTTAGTGAAGACAACCACTGCAAATCAAGAAGAACAAATTGAGCTAATCACACACTTAAATTGAGGCAATTAACTGAGGAATTACTTCGGTTCRCTAAAAAGAAACATCTCCTCATTACTCAGCAGAGGCAAGAAACAAACTATGTTAAACTTTGAGGAAAGTAACAGAATAGGTATTTACAGATTTGGCTTTTATGACCTCATTTGGGATGCAGCAGCCAGGGCTCATCAGCAGGCACAGCCTGGGCAGATGCTCAGGCTGCAGACAGCGCTGGCGCTGCGATCGCTCCCAAATGTTTATCACTGTCACCCTGCCACAGCTAATGACTTCCACAGCTCCTCCACCGAGCTCCCACAACACGTGGATGCTTTCTGATCCTTCTTACATCAGGCTGGCCCAGGCCTCTCCCTGTTAAAGGTGGCCATGATGGAAAGCAGCTGACTTGCTCTGAAGCGGTTGCTGTGCACTCGAACAACCCCTGCTCTTGGCTGACCTACTCGTGTGGTAATTTCTGGCTCRTGTGTGTCGATTCTCAGCTCACAGCAGGGCCATCTCTAACCAGAACATTCTACCTCAGGACGCAGAATATTTGGAATCTGAGCTGAACCCAAGAATATATGACTTCTGGACATCTTAGCTTTCAAAATGCCAATTATTCTCTGTGAAAGAAAGGGAGAGTAGASGGAAAACAGTGTGTTTGTGTTATATTCAAAGACTTATAAATAACAAAAATAACCTGAGGGTGAGTCGGCCAGTCTGCTTCACTCAGACAGAACTAACTCTCATTCTATTTATTTTRAAAGCAAAGTGTGTGGAAAACCCAAGGAAGAACGTAAGGTCATGTAAGTGGAAGCTGATGCATGAACTGCAATCAGAAACACCACTGATACCTGTGGCGAAAAGCAATTCCTAAAAGCATTGTGGTCTGAAAAGCAGAGGGAAAAAAAGAAAGCATTTAATGAAATTAATTATGAAAGGAAAATGTAAAGCAGAAAGGAAACTAAATGAAGCGGGCAATCGTAATTACAAATGCGGAGACTTTGCGCAAGTTGAGCACAGAAGAGATTAAAGGGGAACTGAAACATACACACGAAGTGATCACTTAACATACATCACTCCTCACTTGTTCCACTTACTCCTTCACAATTAAGGGTACAGGGACCACCCAGAAACGTTAACAGAAGGTGCAAGTGAGSTGTTGGAGATCAGTGGTATCATTTTTAACATATACAAGCTACAACAGATGTTTGTAAGAGATATAAATAGTTATGCTTCAGGCTACAAACTAACCACCAACCCTCTTAGGATTGTGAAGGAACTACCCAACAGACTTGTTAACAAGTAATCATTCCTTCTAATTTTCCCTCGTACAAGTCTCTTTGAAGTCCTTCAGGGAGAAATGCATGACTGGCAGATTCGGCATGGCTCTSTGTTCATTCTTATTTAACTTCAGTCTTGGCACTTGCTATATAACATTTAGATCCTTACATTCACGGACCAAGTTAAAAGAAACAAAAATCAATTCTCTTTGACACATGAGAAGCATCTAGAACTGGCTTCCTTTTCAACATAACACATGATGATATTTATTTCCAGAGCATGCTGTTTTCTAAAGGAGATAAAATACTGTCTGTGAGAAAGTTGCTCACCCCTTTCCTTCAATGAGTTGAAGACAACATTATCTTGTTCCAGCAGAGAGATCCCACTGATGTACAACGTGGAAGACAGAAACCTAAAAATCAAAGAAATAGTCAGAAGAAAACAACACAATAGAACACACATTCTAACACTGAATATGATTAAAAAAAAAAAAAAGGGTTTTTTATGAGGCTTCCTCATCAAGTTTAAATGAACAGACAGGATTTTTTTTTGCAAGTTTTGCACATTTTTGCATTGTTAATAATCTCTAATCACACCCATTATCCCACGCTTGAACTTCTTATCCCATTATTTGATCTTTCTCTCATCTTATTCCATTCATTCTCCACATTCACCTTTGTCTTTGCTGACACCTCTAACAGAAGGCTCCATTTGGATAATAACTCACTCCTTGTTCAAATTCCATATTTTACTCTCTGGCTCTGTGTCTGACTGCTAAGACTAGACAAGACACATCCCAAAAATAAAACTATGGAATGCAAATAGGAATAACTCACCAGTGTTGTGAAAAYTGAGCATGAAATCAAGAAAGGTGAGAGATTCCTCCTCCCCCCAAATTAAAATCTCCTTCATAATAATTTGAATACAATCCATGGTAAAATCAAAGCATGATGCTAGAAATGGGCCATTGTTAGGATCCTGTGTTCTGTGACGACAGGTTCTGCTACAGGATTATCTGGCAATTCCAAAAAGCTTTCAAAAAATTACCACTTAAAATTACTTTAATTGCACTTAATAGCACCCATTTGATACATTGAAGCTATTTTTTAAAAGTAGTAAGGATTGTGAAAGCAAAGTAGCAAAGACTGTGAAAACACAACTGCTGAAAAGCATTAAAAAACCATCTCAGGGGAAGTTCCAGACACTAACGGTGCAGAGAGGCCACCCGAATTATATGATGGCTAAAACATACCGGAGATCTTGAATCAGATTATCTTTGTTTCTCACACCAAGTTCTCAATAAGAACTGGAGAGAAAGTAACTCCAACGTTTTTTAAAGCAAGATGAAATTGGTCTTTGGATTTGAGAATCAATATTTACACGTGTTGTCTCAAAAAGTGACGTTTTTCAAAGAAGTTTACAGAAAAACAAARTATGAAGGGCCACTCAATCTAGATATCATCTCTGGTTCATGAAACCCGCTTCTAAAAAGAGTAGGGAAAATACCTGAGGAGTTTTAAGGCAGTTTGAACTTCAGCCTTTGGTTAGAGATTGGACACTGGGCAAGAAGGAGTTCAGTTCCAAGTGATACACCTTGTCTTGAAGGCTCAAGGAGCAGAAGGCACATTAAAAATTCTTACCACTTTTTCCTAAACTATGAAAGATCTATGTCTTCACACAATGGGCTTCACTCATTTTTGCAGCTTCTTAATTCTGTTCTGAGGACAGTATAACCCTCCTATTCCCTTCTTCACACACTATGTATTTTGTATAATTTTGGTACTCATTCTCACTWCAATTTACTGGGCTACTTTCAAAGAAAAGATTTCTCACTATTCATAGCACCTTCAGAACAGAGGTCACTGCCAGATAAATTGGGATAGATAACTAGAAAAATTACCCATTCCTTGTCTCTGGTCAGASATAAAGAGGACTATTGCAAATCTGAAAATCCTGCTCCTCCATTCATAAACAACTRCAGACAAGAACCAATGGTGCTACTGCTGCCAGATCTGGTCGRTCAAAAATATTYCATGTATGAAGAAATAGCCCTTGCCTGCAAAGCCTTCAGCTGAAACTCTGGAAATAACAAGTTTCTGGACAGCTTATGAGATATCGAGGGCAGGAATAAAGAGGTGCTAAAGAAACACAGGGCCAAGTGAAAGRTGCTGCAGAGGGAAAAGTGTGGCTGGGAAGGAGCCAGAGGATATTGCAGTTTAATTGCCCTCTTCCAAGAGACACTGAACAACATTTAATACTGCTGTCTGCCTAAAACATATCAGACAAGAGAGATCTGAGCCTGAGATCTGAGCAGATTATGTCTTCTTGCACATCTTCATGACAAGAAGAGGGAGCAGATACACCTGTTAAAGGGTGGAGACAACACCAAGGCACTGTGGAGTCTTAACCTGGACTTGGTATTGCCAATCTGTATTTTCCTTCAACTCTTCTTGCAGACAAGCTTTAAAGTAATGCCACCATAATGAAAATACCTGATAACTATGAAACCAAAACAAAGGGCAACTTGCTTTGTCTCTTAGAAAGTGAATCACCACTGAGGTTTTTACTACAAAGTAAAATAGGAACTTGTTCATTCAAGTGTTGAAGAACCGTCTTTTGAGTCATTCTCTCATTTTGCATTTCAGYTTGTGTAGGAAGCAAAGGCCTGTGCATACACTCACATGTACAAATACGAGCAGACATTAAGATCAACCTATTTTCATAGATTCAAATAATAATAACAATAGTAATAATTGGTTCCACTAATGAAGCAGTAAGCGGAATACACATGGCATCCAGGATTCATTCCAYCTTTGCTGCAGTGGTTATCCATCTCCAGCAACCTGCCCGTGCAGAGTCGTTCAGCAAAATTAAGAAAAACAAATCAATACGAAGTTGATGCAGACAAGTTTATTAAATGAGAATGTTCTCCTCATTTAGCACCAAGGTGGTTTCCATTTCCTCCATCTCATGTACTTACAAAGCACAGTCATTATTTAGAATATTATACTTTTAAGAAAGACAATGTTCCTGTTCAGGAACATAATACCAGCCTCAGGGAGTTCCATCACACAGATACAGCCACTCAGTTACTACACAACAGCTATGCTGTCAATTGCCCTGGGAGTCAAGCCCTAAAAAGCCACAAAACCAATTTTTGGCTGCAGTAAAATGAGATTTATTTTGTGTCACTTTGTTGCCTTTATTGTTTAGTGATACAACAGCGTTATTTATATGTTAATCTTGAATATGAGATTACATTTAAAAAGARGGAATGCAAATTATACTTTAAGAAACTGAAAATTAAAAATAAATTAAAGAAACAAAACTGAAGTTGAATTTCTGCAGAAATTCAGGCTGCACTCCAAGCTACCATCAACCTTGTTTTGCATGTAGGATTTTCAACATAAATACTATGTAACAGTGACTTCATTCAGCAAGACCTCTCCAACGGGGTATCTACAGCTTTGTTGTCCCATTAATCTTTCATAGYATCCTCTCTTCACATCCCTCCATTTCAGATCTTAACAAGCCATACCRAGTATTCATATCACAGACCACCTCCCAAGCACACCAGGTATTGTCACACAGCATGACCAACAACAAACCTCCTCATTAAAAGATTTGTGTCCCTTTAGCAACTCACTCTTTGTTTAAACTCTGCTTTTGGTATGTTTGACCCTGTAAATCCTCCTGTATATAAGTACCAGAAAAAAATTATAAAAAAATGTGCCACTTTATAAGGTAAAATTGCATGTACAATTAACTGATAAAAAGGATATTAAGAATGCATAGATCATAAAAATTCCTCCAGAGAGAACAACACAAGTAAAATTGAGGGGATCTGGGTGTTCTGCACACATCCTTTGTGTGTAAACCAGCATATTTCTTGAGAAAAGTGCATAATCATGGTTCACAATCCTGATTCATGCCATCATCAGTTTGCCACAGTCCTTCTCAACAAGTACAAGAAAGATAGGGAATCCTACCCAATCCAGTCATAAAATGATGTCACCTCAATATGCCAGGCATCCCGCCCCCAGGTAGCTCTTGGAATTCAAGACAGAAATCCTCAGGTTGCTTTCCTACCTCCTGTGAAATGGAATCCTCATTCTTCTGAGCACGGAAAGATCCTCAGATTCAAGGAACTTCCTGCAGCATCTCAGTTTCTCCTACCCAATTCACACTGAAATTCAACCCTGCTTTATTAGYCCCATAAAGTAATAGTAAGGAATTTAGGGGACTAAACAGCAATTTTGGCAAGAGAAAAGCAAAWCTTGGGGGAAAGAAAACCTCCCTCTTTAATTGCTCCAAGACTCCAGAGGGATTAGGCTACAAGGGAGCAGAAGTATTTCCCATCACTCCCTCATCCACCACCAATATTCACATCGTAAATGAAGATTCCTTTTTTCCTGTATTATTGATGCTACAACCTGAAGGACTTTTTATGGTTCCAGCATAAAAACTGACTCTGAGACTCTTCACACACACATCACGAATCCTGACACATATTTCTTGTTACAAGACAGARAAGGATCTTCTTGTCCTCAGTTTTTACCCAATGTGCTGCCAGGAAGATTTTGGACCCAAAAATTAGGAAGACTGTGGTATCTGCCTTGCTGCTCTCATGGCAAAAGGGTGGCATTGGAAAGACTAAACACACCTTACATCCCAGAGGATGTGTATCAACACTTCCACAGCTGGAACTGATCCTGTACAACTTTCCCACCTAAGGATGTTTAATTACTTTTACAAACACAACTTCATTTAGTTAAGAAAAAAAAAAATCAATAAACAAGGAAAAGATGAGAACTCCATCACCCTCCCTGTTTCCCTGGCACTCCCCACATGGATAAACAGGATTGCCTGTGTCCTAGACACAACTCCATCCCTTTGTCACTGAAGCCTTTGGAACATCCATGCAAGCACGTCCAACATTTCTTATTTTTGGAGACACTCATAGAACCATCCCCTTCCAGGCAAATAAATCAAAGCTGCAGGAAATCCTATTTTAATCATGATTTGCATCAACACCCAATAAACTATGACTGAAATTAATCTTGTTTTGTGTTTATACTTTGTGGTTTCATAAAGAAGAYGCAGAATAACCACCAGTCTCTCTGCCTTTATTGCTATTGAATACTTTACAATGTGAGCAGTTTGTGTAAGCATGTGTTAYGTTTTCCAACATTTTTACTATAAAACCATAAAAGTTTCCAATTATTCCATGAAGGGCTGAATTCCTGATGATATTGAAGTACAGTTGAAGGGTGAAGAGGAGTTTTATTTAAATAATAACAGTATTTAAAATMCTTGAGATGTTTAATGAATAAGAAAATGCCCTCTACTCATTTTTGGCATTTAAACACTTCATCAAGATCRAGATGTTCCCTTATCARTTATTTCATTTTTATCTCTTTTATGATTTCTGGAGTAACAAACCCCTMAATGAATCAAGTATTAACTTGGACTAGCCAAAAACCCTGAAAGTAACACAAAATCCCGGTCCTGCAACTGTCAAACCCAGTTCCAATCCATCACTAACTTTCCCAGAATCTTCCCTGTTTTGACTCTAATATTTGGTCAAACCTGAACAACTAACTTCGTTTTGCTACTAAGTCTAGGCCCTAAAATGACCTGTTACTTTCTGTTCAAAATGATTAAATAAAAACCCTTCCTTTCCTGCTCCACTCTTGTTTCCCAGCTCTCCCAAACACCAGGCTCCATCCCTCCAGGAGTTCTGACTGCTGCCTAAGTGCTCTGGGGTAAAGAAAGACTATTTAGGATTAAACTTTCCCATCACCTACTGCTGTGAGCTGCATCGTGTTTAACTACTTGGTCCAAGTGGTGACTGCACAGTCAGGTGACATGAAAGGACCAACAGACAGGAAGACACTCATGTTACATGGAATATTCAGGTAATTAATAAATATTTGCCCAGAAACATATATAAGCGATGTTTTCCAAGAACTTAGGGTCTGTTGAAGTTTCTTGAGGAACAGTYGTGTTTTGTGTGAATGTTTATGCTCCCTTCTCTTCTGCCACACTAAATTCCATAGCTCAATTGGTGATATGTTCTTATTTAAGAACAATCCCCCTTTCCTTTAAATCAATGTATTTTTTCTTCATTTTCAAGATGCTGAGTCATTTTATTTTAAAGCTGCCAGAATAACCTTGCTCAAACATACTCATTATGACAAATTCCAGTACAACTAAGAAATAGGCCACTTGAAAACATCTCAAAATTATAATAAACAACCAGGTAATCTTACTCCTGGTATTTCTACTATCATAGTCTAGAACACATAATTAAGTGATCACACTGACCTAGAAGTTCTTTAGTTACAAAAACACAGAACTCAGCACACACGTTTTCATTCCCCTGTTCTCTAGGCATCTTAAACATGTACAAAGCTCCAATTTCTGTTCTCTAATTGCCTCTATTTCCTTAAAATATAAAAGGCTTGGACTCTATTTTTCAGTAAGTATGATGATATCCTTTTCCCTTTGCTTTGTTTGCTATGTAACTCATAAAAAGCCAAGCAGGATGTGAAGTATAGCCACATTTCCTAGCTTCTTCTGTCCTCAAGAAAAAAACACAAGCAATTCCAAAAGCTCACCAATAAAATAAAAATTGGAATTTGGAGGTTTAAAAGAAATGGATCCCTCTTTCAGTACACCAGAAATAAGCTGCCATATTCTACTTTTGTTTGCCTGAATTTCCCATCAGCTGCAGGGGACAGTTGCAGATCTCTYGGCACAGCAGGGTAAGGGACAGTCTGTGATTATCACTCTCAGCTCCCATTTTCAAAAATCACCTTTTGACTCTCTGTGTACTTAAGTTGCTCTCAGGTTTAATAGCAAATACCTCTTTTGTACACCTATGTACTAAAAAATGAGAACACCACGGCCTGGAGCAGCTGACAYATCAAACCCCAAACAATGTGTTCCTGTAAAGGATGAGAACCAACCATGCGAGAACAAGATCTAAACTTTATTTCCCCTTCTAACACCAACTTTTGTCTCTCAGTGCCATATGTGACCTTTTGTCTCCTCACTGCTGGCAGGGAAACCAAGTTACTGCCCCTCRCCAACTCCATAAAAACATGTCACAGCTCCATAACAACAAAATTGGCACTTTAGATCTGTGGTGCCATTTTTTTATTTTCTACTCCACCCCCAGTTCCACCTGATGAATCCTGTGTTCCACAGCTCTACCATGAAATTACCTCAGTAAACAAAGTGAAGAACCTGCTAAAAGTGTGAATACTTCAGTGTTCAGTTACCTTGGGGAGATCTATAATGGCATGGGTAAAAGATTTCGGTAACATCTGGCACCAAGTAAACAAATGAAAGAACTCCATCAGCAGCTTTTTCTCCTTGCTCTTGGAACCCTCTTGCTTAGAAGAGCAGTAAGTTGTTTTACATTTTGTACAGCACTGAGCTGTGGCAAAATAAACCCCTCTGAGACCTCTYATTTTTAAATCTCAGACTCTTTGAACAAGTGAGACTAAAGTAACCTGCTGCTGCTGCATGAGAAGTATCATTTGCAAAATTTTTAATTTCACACAAAAAAAATTGAATTTGGTCCTACTTACATCAAAATAAAAATATTAATCTGTTTTACTGTACGCTTTCACATATGTGCCAGTTTTGCAGAGGCRACATTTGGCTCCCAGACCACGACATAATATTCTGAAATACAATTTGAACTGCTTCATTCAGAACATGGCCATTAGAACAGGCAGTTCCACTGCCAGTGGTGGCTCTGTGGATCATTCACCCTCAGCCACTAGTACAGGGCTTAATATCACCAAAGTTACTCTTTTCCAGGAAATTGAACTGCTCCTGAACACTCCTAAACTTGCTGTGGTAACAATCAGAATTATTAGGGCTTTATGTATTTACAGCACGGGGAAAGGCATGAGAAAAATACAGTTGAAAAGCAAAATTCTGAAGAAGAAAGTGCAGCTTCTAGAAAACATACCCATTTCATAAGACTAAAGTACTTTAAATAAATTTAGATTGGTCTTTCATTCATTCTAAACTCCTTTCAGTCCTAATCATAGAAGACTGCAAGGTTTTAGCTTTAAAATGTTATTTTTATTTAACCCTAGTATTTAAAATTGTATTGAGATTAAGAGTATGAATCAAGCTGTAAATTACTTAATATCAGATTGASTTTTTACATGCCAAAGTGAAATTTCCAAATGCAAAATAAAATCCCCACCAACTCTAACAACAATGTACTCAAAATGTGAAGAATTCTTGGGTTTTCTATCAGCACATGGGAAATGGTAACAAGAAAATTTTCAGCCCTACAAAACACAAAAGCACAGATTAAAAAATAAAAAAAAAAGCATGGCTCAAACCCACTGAGGATATCAATGAGAAATTATGTGAACCACCAAAATCCCAGTGCAGCGTAACAGCCTCTCATTTTTACTCTGTGATTGAAGAACACTGAGCTCCGCTTTTCACCACTTAACTGGAGATTATGAAAAGAAAACACAGTGAAATCTACACTGAAGTTTTCCTGTGGATACTTTAATTATGAGATGACAAGAAAGTATGTCAAGCAGTGACAGTCAAGAGTAAAAATACACTGTACAGTTCATAAAGTAAATTAAAGACAGAACATACATGAAAAAATAATTAGAAATATTTGGAACAGATTATGTGAAATGTTTTGGGCTTTTTYCCTCAAAAATTTATGAAAACTTGAATGATTCTGTATGTGGCTACACACAAACTCTGAAAAGGAAAATCTGCAAATTCACTTGACGGAAAATGTACTCAAAATGCATTTGCTGTTGCTCGATACTGTAGCAATGTCATTGCCTGGAAATACATGTAAAGATGGATTTCTGATACAATCACAACAATTTGTTTCGTGCCTCAGTGTAATCCATAAAATTCACACAGGCAGCTAACAGAACTAAAACCAGGACTCCATCCAGCTGCAGAAGCCATCTCACTTCAACCACACATACAAATATAGCTAAAGGGATATAACCCCATAGCACAGGCAGACCATAAACAGATTATATCCCATAGAGGACAGGGAACAACCTCTGAGTGTATTCACACCACGGAGAACAGCAAGATGTGTGGATATCCTGAGCCATAGTTGTTACAGTTCTCCTCATCAAACAATCTACACTGGTGAAATTTTAGGCAAAAGCACACTCGAGAATAAAATCAAGAACTATATGTGCATGTTATTTTAATTTTGTTTTTGTATTTTTAAAAACTAAGAAAGGATTTTTTAGTGAAAAAAAAATAAATGAGACATTTAGCACACTTTGAAAGTGACCTACACTCTCTTGCTATCCTCCACAGGATCTTGGCCCAAGTGTTTTCCAGCATCCAGAACATAATGCCCATGTTCACTGTTCCTGTCATCTGTTTAATGGAATGCACACAACATATTCCACAGAGGGGTAAGGACAAAAATGAATCTTGCCTGGGCAGCTCTTAAGGGCATGAGGAAAAAAAAAAGGCCAACAAATCAGCAATTAATTCACTTTTAAGAGTTTCATTGGCGATATTAAATTATTTACTGTGAAACTGGTGAGGCACTGGAACAAATTGCCCAGAAAAACTGTGGATGACCCACCTCTGGAAGTGTCTAAGGCCGGGTCAGACRTGGTTTGGAGCAACCTGGGATAGTGGAAGGCATCTCTGCACATGGCCCAGTGGAACAAGTKGATCTTTAACGTCCCTTCCAACCCAAATCATTCTGGGACTCTCCCTCCCTCAACCACACTAGTAATTTCCTTAGACAAAACTGCAAAAAGGGACCAAAAACTGCAACAGCAGATGATCCAAAAAAAAAAAAAAACATACTGTGACCTGTCTCTGAAATTACACTATATATCACAATTCAAAACTACAGAAAATATTTAATACATTATTTAAAAATAGCAATAAGCTATTCAGTGAATTATTACACAAACGTTTTAACTACTTATATTGTGATATTGTTAATTGACAGATTCCGGTGCGGTGGGAATGAGGGAAAGCCATGGACTGCTCCACGGAGACCTCGGACATGTGGCTCATTGAGGCAATACTTGGGGATGAAACCAGCGCTTGATTTATTATTGTTTACACACATCCCCGGCAGAGCCTCTGGGCAGTGTCAAGTCTCAGCTCCTAATTGCGGCCGCGTAAACACCCGGGAACCCTCGGCCTGGCTGTCGGGAAGGTGTCTGCTCACAAGCGAGCCGGGAGACCACGGGGTCACACCGAAAAGATTAAAACGAGGGAGGAAACCCCAACCGGCTCTGCGCACGCTGCCCCGACCGGGCTGYGCTTTCTATGAACGGAGGAGGCGAGGGGAGCATCCCCAAACCGGGGACAGCGGCCGGGGGACAACGCCGCATCSCCTTCCCGCTGTCCCCCCGGGGCAGGGCAGGTGTGCAGGAGAGGGATCACAGGAGGCAGAGCGGGATGCAGCTGCCGCGGCGGTCCGAGCCCGGCTCCGGCGCTGGGGCCCGCGGCGGCGAGGGGCGGCGGCGGCGGTGGAGCTCCCGGAGCGCCCCCCGTTTCCCCCCCGCCTCCGCGGAACGGCCAGCACGGCGCTGCCCCTTTAAGCATCGCGTCGCCTCCTCTCCCTCGCTCCCCCCCCATCCCATCGCCCTCATCTCCTTCCTCCTCCTCCTCCTCTTCCTCCTCCTCCGCGCGGACCCGCGCGCGCTCCCGCGTCCCCTCCCCGCGCGCGCCCCCGCCGGGACACAACGGGCGCACGGCGGCCGTTCCAGAACCTTCCTCGCTTCGCTCCCCCCCCCCCCCCCCCCCCCCCCACCCCTCCCCGCTTTTCCCCTCCTTCCCCTCCCCGCGCCCGCCACCGCCCCTTAAACCCCCCGGTCCGTGCGAGCGGCGGCGGAGAGCGGGTGCCCCTTTCTCCCCTCGCCGCCGCCGCCCCGCTCGCCCCTTCCCCAGCCGCTCTGCCGCTTCCCCGGTGCGGCCGTGCCCGGGCGGCGGGCGCGCCGTGATGGACGGCGGGGCTGGAGCGGGGTTTGAGTGACAGCGCTTACCTCGGGTGCCAATCTTCGTCACACTGACAAGCGGCTGCAGCAATCGGGACCCGCACCGCCGCCGCGCGCGTCACCGCGCGCCGCCGCGCCCGGCCAATCAGCGCCCGCGCCGCCCCCGACGCCACGGCGCGCCTCATCAATATTCATCGTCTGGAGGCGGGGCTTGGGCGCACCGCCCCTCCGCATTGGCGCCGCCCGGCTCGCCCTCATGAATATGGAAAAAAGGCGGGGAAACTCGGGAGGGTGAGGCCACGCCTCTCGCYGTGTGTGAGGCGGGGGGGTGAAACCACTGCTGGGGGTGGGGGAGGAGGGAGCTACCAAGTGGCTCCGCCATGAGGGGAGAGAGGTGGCCGCTATGGCGGGCTGCCGCTGGGCTGCCTCGGGCAGCGCTCGCCGCTCCCCCTGGGGACGCTTCAGGCAGCGGCTCCCCGGGCTTCRGCAGTCCCTTGCCTCGGTTTTTGGGGCTGTGAATGACCGCGCCTTGTGGRGTGCCCCCGGGAGCCGCCTGGGGCGGGCGGGGGTCGCCCGGGGAGTCCCAAATGTGGGAGCCACGGTGGAGGCTCCCCACAGGCCGTCCCAGCAGCTTCTCCTCCGTCCTGAGTGGGGTGAAACTGCGCGGCTGACCCTTGTGACCCTTCCAGTCCCAAACCTGCGGTCCCCTCTTCTCCCAAAACCCCCAAACTGGGATCTGAGTGAGGGCGGACCCTGCGCTATCCCTCAGGATCCTCCCTATGGATCCAGTCTTGTTCGGGTCCTGCCGTGCCCTGAAATAAAAATGCTGATCACACATGGGTTTTTGTTCTGAAACTCCACTTGGGAGGAACCAGCACTATCACAGCTCTTTCCCCCATGAATTACCACTGTTAAATATTGCCCCTTTTCCCAAAAGATTCCTGTAAAGGGGCAGGAGAGTGTCAGGAATGTGGTTTCAGACAGGTGGYCCTGTGGCTTGGCCGTTTTGCTGTTGGGATATTTTAAAAGTGTCTCTGCTGTGCAAAAGGCTGGAATGTCTTTGACTCACCCATGTCACAGATGATCTGTCCTCTCCACCTTGTTCCTCATTCTCAAGACTTCTGAACGATCATCCCCGCAACTCCTCGCTGCCTTTGAGAGCAGGGGTTTGCAAGGGGAGGAAGAAGCTGACACACAGAGAACAAATCTCATTTTAGGGAGCTCAGTTTAAACCCAAAGCAGGTTTACTYTCAGGTCTTGTAGTCGCTCTGCAAAGCAGCCCTTGGGAATCTCCTTGATTATCCTGTACCCAGTAAACTGGGAATACCCTGCATTTTTTCATGGTCTGTGCCACCCTTCCAGTAGCAAGTCAGCTATTTTCTTTTTTTTTTTTCTTTGTTTTTTTTTTATATAACACTTCCCTGGGCCAGGCCACTTTAAAAAGATCTGGCTCATAGTTTGGCAATAGAAACAGCTACTTAAATGTTCCTGCAGACCAGGTCTGCCCTCAATCCTCTGCACGTCACTGTTGTGTCAAGACCCTGCTCAGCCAACACAGTTGCTTCAGGAATCTGGTCACCCTGTGCACACTGCCACCATTTGTCCACTGACAAAACAGTTGCTCCATCCCCTCTCCAGACCGCTTGGAGCCTTCACAGGAGTTCCTTTTCCAGCCATTTCTCCCTGCACAGTCAGAGCCACAGGGACATCGGGCTTGTGACCAAGCAAAGAGGGTGGGAGTGGAACTGAGMTGTGCTAATCTAGAGCACTCAGTGTTAATGGGAATGATTTATTTTTAAAAGATTAGGGAAAAAAAAAAAAAAAACAACCAACTCTTAGCTTGTCTCATTCACAAGAGCATCTTTCTCTGTTTCCGCTCCTGTGTCGTGTAACAACACCTCTCATACAGTTCCTGTGGCCAGGTTGGCTGCTTCTACCACAAGTTTCAGCCCTCATTATCCCTGACACATTCATTAGTGACACATTCACTAAACAGTGCTTAAAATTAACTGGTTCCCATGCCCAGACCTGCCTCTTCTTCAATTTGATTCTCCCTGCAACCCCTTTGTTCTCCTTCTGCCTCGCCTGCACTTCTTTGGATAGGAGTTCACTGATTTCTTCTGAGAACGCACAGATTAAATTAAATCTAATTTAGTTTCTGTTTAGTCTCTCCTCTCAGTGATCTTCAAAGCCTTTCTTGATGCCTTTCCCAACTTGAATTTTATTTTCTCCTYCTGCTTCCCTTTGCTTTTCCTTCCCTTCCTGGCAACCACTTTTTCTTCCTGAGCTGCCCTGTCACGCACAACAGGTGTAGAAATTCCTCATCTGCTCTTCCGCCCTCACCCCAGTAATCCCATCTTTTGGTTGCCTTTGTAGTTAAAGTTAATTCATTTATTACTCTCCTCAGCCTCTTACATTTTTATGATCTCAACAGATATTTTAACTCCCTCAATCTTAAATCTTGTGACCTGAATGAAGGAAACCTGGATCCCCACACGTCTGTGTCCCATGGTTTGTTAACTTCAGGATGTGAAGTGCAAGTTTTAACCGAACTCTCTTCCAAGTTGTGATTTACTTAAGGCTTCTTTTTACTCAGTGATTTTTAGTCAGTGGATGCTGTTGCCCAAAAGTTGCTGTTGCCCACTACAGATTTTCCATAATTCGGGGAGAACATTATACATCCCCCSTGCTCCACAACTTATTTCATGGAAGTCACAGGAACYAAATTATTTTGGTCAGCTTTAATCCTGCCTGCAGTAAGCCACTAGGTTCAAACATCATTAAGCTGTATGGATACGCCCTCAGATATACCTGTACCTACATGACATGACCATATAAATCTCATTCTCACAAGAAGGTAACCTAAAAATCATTCAYGATCAAACTCATGACTTCCAGCTCACTGAAAGCTCTGATCCCACTCACTGTCAAGATGTCCCTGCTTTTCAATTTGTCTTCAGTGGTCTCTGATACTGCTTCTKCAGGCTTAATTTTTAAAGCTTAAGGTTAATTTTTAAACTATCACATCTGAAATGTGTCCAGAAGATGAAGATTTAAGAAAAGGCCTAAAAATTACTGGGCCCTTGAGAGAAGCCAGCTACTTGGAAAACAGGAGCAGCAGGGGAAAAGAATGAAGAAGTAACTGAGGTGAGTGATCCAAAGGCAAACAACAAAAATCCCCAATAAAACGAAACAAAAAGGGAAAGGACAGGTGCCTTTTCTTTCTGTTTCTTATTGTCCAAACAAACAGTGTTGTCCCTCATCAGTTCTGCAAAAGAGCGAGGATCCAATCCATAGGATGGAAGACAGCACTCCTGAGGAAATTCTCCATACTACAAATCTTATAAGGATTATTACACAGCTGATGAGGTTTTATGGTCTGAGCTCCCATTGGTATGGGTGCACTCRCTTCAATGCAGTGGTGAGAGGGCTGCTTTTCTTTCTGAAAAAGCAAAAGCCACATGCCAGGGTGAATGAAATGCCGTTTTAATATTTTGTAACAGCAAATTACAAACACATAAAAAAGAGGTTTGGTAATACTCAGGCAACTAACAAAACACTCAGATTCTGTGACTTCTGTTAACCTCTTCACATTGTACATGTTAGATACACTTATTAAGTATAGCTTATTACTTAAAGCCCAGATATATTTGTGGGGTCAGGACATTACCTGATTACTGAGAACAGTCCCTTATATATAAGAGCAAGAGCGCTCCTCTCAGCTGGCCCAAATAATTGCACWCACTAAACTATTGAGATCCTACACTTTCAATATCAATTTAGGCACAGTAGGATTGTGTACGTATATTGGGGGGCAAAACTCTATCCCACATACAGCTGCTAGAGGAATTAAGCGTACTCTGACATCCTTCAGCAATTAYCCCGTTATGAATATTACAACTGTGTGCAAAACATAATATTCATCTGCATTTAACCTGYTCAGATAACTTCTCCTGCCTCTCGACTGTGTATGTGTCAACTCTTTCATAATTAAGCTTTCAAAGGAAACATTTACATAGAGGTGAAGGGATGAGCTTCCATGCAGGTGGCAGTAATCTGTACTTGTAACTTGTGGAATAAAGTCTGTAATTGCAGTGATAAGACTGGAATAATCTAAAGAGAACAGTCTTTCCCCTAGATTTCCATAAAAATCAGGTGAGTTTTTARGTGTTGATCCCCTGACAATGGGAGGCCTCTGCAGAAAACCAGTTTCTCCTTTCATCACTCCAAGGGGAAAAAAAGGATGTAGTAAGACAGTCAACACCTTAGATGTCCTCTGGCTGTTTGGAGAGCATTCCAAAGAACAGCCTTGGTGTGTGCCCTGTTCACAGGCAYAGCACATTTACATCTGCAGCCACAACTTTACGTGGTATAGGAGGAGTCTGGAAAAAAACGTGTGATTTACTTTATAGTGAATACAGCTTTTAAGATTTTTAAAGCYGAAATTAATGAGTTAACTCAGTCTAAATAAATGCTAAGCTTTGCTTGAACTAGATCATGGAGATCTGCGTAACTCGGCTGGGAACACTCCCTCTGGAGAAATTAAGAGCTTGTGTCCCACAGCAGGGCTTGGTCTCAGACCAAGAGCTGGCACTGCAGTGCAGCACTACTGCAAGGAGTTGCTGTGCAAGGATCAGGATGCCATCCTTTGAATCAGCTGTTACTGGTTTATGTTTTTCCACCCTCTGTTCAGCAGAAAAGCCAACCTACTTACAGTCTCCTTAAATAAAAGGAAAAATTAGAAATGCTTTGTTCAATATTTCTCCTCATGTTAAATCAAATTTGAATTTTCCAGAGCTGTACATTAGCTGAATCACTGGCTGCACACTACTCACTCCATCTGTTTATATGGTTGAGTCACTGCATTACYGATATTTTAACACGTTACTTGGAAAGAATTTTGGGCGATCTGGAGGACAAACCCCCAGAGCTCTGTAAGATAATGTTCCCTTCTCTGTGTTCTGTAGCACCATACTCTACTCATTGCTCCCTTTCTGCTACCAGAAAGATGTTAATTGGAACAAACTGCTATTTTAGGAATAAAAGCACAGCTTCCACTTAAAAGCTGAAGATCAAGCTATGATGTAGAAATCCACTGTCGCCTTCCTGTGTGCCATGTTTTGCCCTGGGAACTGTGCAAAGTGTTCCATGGTGATGGAACAAACATCTTTCACAACCCAGTGTATCTTCTTTCCACTTGAGATACTACAAACAGGTCACCTTCTGAGGGCAAACTGTCTGCCTTTAATGATGCCAAAAGTTGAGAGTGCTTACTGTTCAAAGTTTCTTAAAAAATGGGCTATACATAAGAAGAAATTTTTATTTACCTTTGTGTGGAAGTTGGGGAGGGTGGAAGAGGGMAAAAAATGGCTGAAAAACTGAGTCAAAAGGACAGAAGGCAGAATTGCTGATACACGTTTTATGAAAAACATWAAAAGAGAATATTTTGTATGAATCTCACCATGGAGGACTATGAATGCATTCATGTTATTCTGGGATTTGAGAAGCAGAAAGTGAAACCAACTGAAATAAAAGAAAACCAGTGAGACTAGTTTTGCTTTTCAGACCAGGGGTTAGATCCAACCCTCGCAGAAGTCGGTGGAATGATTCCCACCGGCTTGAGTGGGATTTGGATTCAGCAAAGTGAAATGCAGAAAAAATAACCAGGAAGCTCTAATGAAAGGTTCTCAAACACTGCTCTACAGAGCACTTTCTTCATTCCATTGAGACCTGACTTCCCTCTCCATTACTCATTTACTTCCAGCTGCTTTTATGGGTTTCTGCATTTTGGAGCCCTGAAGGACTGAGAAGTTTTGGAACCAGAAATGAGAATGGCTGGCCAGCAGAGCTGGCTCTTTGAAGATGGAAGAGGAAAGAATTCAGCTGCTGAGCAAATAGGGAAGGAATAAAGAAGGGACTATCTGAAGGAGCAGAAGGCCATTAAGCTGAGAGGATTAGGTGGCCTTCAGTGAGGATTAGGTGCTTTGCTGCCTAATGCAACTGTCTAGCCAGCACCTGAGCTCCCAGCACAAAGCAAAAGCAAAGCTGAGCCCCACACAGACRTCTGCACGGAGCTAAAAGCAAATAGGAAATGCCAAGGGCAGGCAGAAGCCTTCCACAAACATTCCCCTTCTCATCTCTGCCAAGGTGGGATTTGTGGAAACTACTACGCACCCTCATCCCTGGGATGAAGGTAGCCAAGCCTGCCTCTGATGGTCCACACTTGCACCATCTCCTCCAGTCTCACATCCACAATGACATCCCAGAGGTACCACACATTCCTACTACCGCATCTGGCTGAAGCCTAGATCTTTAGATCAGTCAGGAATACGGACCAGGCTCTGGGTCCGCTGTCGGGTTATATTTGGGGCAGCATTCCCATTAATGCTTTCAGGCTCTTCCTCAGCACGAGGGGCTGCTGTCAGCCGAGTACAAGGACACCATGTCCATYTAGGTTGGAAAAGACCTCCAATATCATTGAGTTCAACCTTTATGAATCTCTACCTTGTCAACCAGAGCAGACCACTGAGTGCCACGTTCAGAGGTTACTTGAACCCAGGGTGGGGACTCTACCATCTCCTTGGGCAGCCCCTTGCAATACCTGACAACCCYTTCCATGAAGAAATTCCTCCTGATGTCCAACCTGAACCTCYTCTGGCAGAGCTTGCACCTTTCTGAATCTGAAGTTGCAATCAGACCATCATATTCAATGGCCACTGGCAGACTTCTCATTAATTCCTTTATTCCCATTTTTGAACAGATTGCAATTATATAATGTCTTTTTGCCTGCCAATAAGTGTCCTCTGCAGCTGGATTACCCAAGTCAGCCTTTCCTCACAAGAAAGAGGAGATACAAGAGACTTCCTAGACAGTTTTTCTGAGATTTACTGATCAGAAAACATTGTAGGGAAGAAAGGCTGTGTCAACACCTTGCAGAGCAATAAGGTACAGAGATCCCTATACTGGCTCTGCATGAAATAGCTTTGGCTCTGCAAGCAGCAGAAGAAATACCAACCTCCTGCTGTTCCTGGGTTAGCTGGTGGGCTGGGAAGCAAATTGGCTTGAGGCTGAAYGCTCTGCTAGCAAGGCAGTGCTGTTGCTGTGATCCAGGCTTGTATCTCTGCCAAGCTCTGCTTCTTCCTCTGAGGAAGACTGGCCTGTTCAGCCCTGGGCTGGGATCGGCAGCACAGAGATGCTTTGTGCATGGCATTCTCCCCAGGATCTGCAATGCCTGCACATACAGACCCACCTCCCCCGCAGACCACCTAACTGGGCAGTGACTTTTCGGCTCTTTTCAGTTTGCAACATCCTGTTTATTTCCCAGAGCAGGTGCAGTTTCCCAGGGAGAGACTTAAGCTTCCTTCCACAGAATGAGTGCATGAAACCCCACTGACCACATGGCCCCTACAATTGCTGTGGGGTCTCTTGGGACGGGGGTTGCACCCAACCAGCACCGGGATTCTTCCTCATTACACACAGTATTCATTGACCAGCACAGGTCACAGTACACACAGTATTCATTGACCAGCACAGGCAGCAAAGGAACAGTGCTCCTTCAGGGGATGTTCAGGTTGGGTATCAGGAAAAAGTTTTTCACCCAGAGAGTGGTTGGACACTGCAACAGGCTCCTCAGGGAGTGGTCACAGCACCAAGCCTGCCAGAGCTCAAGAAGCTTTTGGACAACGCTCTCAGGGWCATGCTGGGATTCTTGGAGTCCCAGCTCCCTGCTCCAGGCAACAGCCAATGCAGCCCTGGAGAAGAGAGCTGTTAGCAACTCATTCCCTTTTACTCATGCAAGGAATAAGTCACAGCAGYAAGATTTTCCCTTTTTAGATCTAAATAAGTGAAGTTCATGTAGACTGCATATCTTTTCTGTTAATCTGTATGCTTTCAAAGAAACAGAATCACAGAATGGTTTGGGTTGGAAGGGACCTTAAAGATCATCCTGTTCCAACTCCCTGCCATGGAGGCACTTTCCACTTTCCACTTTCCACTTTCCACTTTCTACTTTCCACTTTCCACTAGCCCAGGTTGTTTGGAGCCCTTTGCAGCCTGGCCTTGGACACTTCCAGGGATGGGGCAACCACAACTTCTGTGGGCAACCTGTGCCAAGGCCTTACCACCTTCACAAGGAATAATAGTTTCTTCTTAGCATCCAATCTAAACCTGCTGTCTCTCAGTTTGAAGCCATTCTCCCTTATCCTGTCACTCCAGGCTCTTGTGAACAGTCCCTCTCCAGCTCTCTTGTAGGCTCCCTTCAGGCACTGAAAAGCCACAATTAGGTGTCTCAACATATTTTGATACTTTACTGACATAAATACAGCATTGATCAGGATCAGAGAGAACAYGCTGGAATCAGCAGAGACCTTTCAAAAAGTGCCAGAAACAATACTGCTCCTGGCTTTGTAGGTGTTCAGAGAGCAGGACCAGCGCTGCAGTCCATTTCATAACTAAACTTGCTCTCCATAAGTAGTTTAAAGCAACGGAAAAGGCAGCAATGAAATTCCCTCTTCATYGAGAGGTGACTCTTGCTCTGCTCTCTCCCCATGTCAGGGATTTACAGTTCAGCTGCCTCCAGGGTTTGCTTCCCTCAATTCTACTTTCTGACAACCGTCACCGAACCCAGTCAAAATTGTGCTTTTGTTTTKCACTGCTTTGTCCAATTCTCTTCTAAAAATGGTCATGCTTTTGCTTTTCCAGTCACACAGGAATCAAAAAGCTGTTTCAAACTCAGCGTGTTTGTCTCAGTACAACATCCCACGTATAAAATGTGTGCCTACTTTGCATGTCAATCTTCATTATTTTCTTTACTTCAATCAGACACAGAGTAAAAACATGAGACACTCAGTGGATTTTTTTTCTCAGTACTTTTTCAGGATGCTGGCATTCCTTTGGCTGCCAAAGAAGATATTCCCTGATTCCACAGCCTCCGTAGGCAGCAAGCAGCCAAGCTCCCGTGCTGCAGTTTGTGTGACAGACTGGATTTGCACTGTGAGATTCAGTCCTGTCTGCTTTTAGGGACATTCCTTCTTTTTGAAAACTTGGGAACAAAGTTTTACATTATCAAAGCTTTGGTGTTTTGTGTTTTTTTTTCCTCAATTAGTATAACACAAGCTGCATGTAGCCAGAATCTGTGGTGACTATAAATTCTAGCTGCTTTCCTAGAAAACGCAGTGGTAGGAGACTACTGAAGCAGTTAAACATGGAAAAATGAAAGCTTTCAGAGCCTCCATTTTCCTGTCATACCTAGAGACAGCCTTGCCCCTTTCTTATSCTCCTGTTCCGTTTTGTATCACCACCTCCACTGCTGACAGTCCTTTTTTCAATGGGAATATCACAGCTGCAGCCACTGCCAGAATCTCTTGGCAAAGGAGCTGCTCTCTGAGTCAGAGCCTAATGCCATTACAAGGTCTGCAACAGCTGCAGCAGTCAGACATCTGCAAGTCATTTGAACATTTTATGATGAATAAAAACTATCCATTACATAGACCTATACATTATATATTAACCCTAATACTTATTCAGTTACACTAACAATAACCTTTTCCCTCTGCATACTGTAAACTTCTTTGGCTGCAGCACATGTTAGCAGAGATACTCAGAGCTCCAGTCTGGTGAAGCAGTCCCTGTGTACGTATTACCTAACTTTTCTACCTATTTAACTATGAAATGATGGAAAGAAAGAAAGAAAGCGAATGCAAAGCTATGAAAACTCATACTATGCATAAGGAAACCATTTTTATATAATTACACGAGACTAACAAGAGGATACAAAACAATGAGAAATGCAGAGGAAGAATGAGAACATGGACTCAAAATGAAGAGATCTGATTATGATATGCACAGATCTCAGACTCATCCAGATGCCTGCAGCCAGCAGGCAACCTGATCCTCAACAGTGCAGCCAAGCCATTTGAAATTGAAAAAATCAGAATATTGAAGACAGGGTAGCAGGGCTTATGGAAAAAGAAACTGGYGTTGTGAGTAGTTAAAATCCTTTAAAATAATGACGACAATAAAGAAACATAAATGTGGTTTCATGAAGGAAATATATCCATGGCCACAAATTATGAAGTCAGCCCTCTAGGAATTACATTCTTCATGCAACCTGCTGAGCCTGCTCCGCATAAATAAGTGTAAAATACACTCACCGGCTTGGTGACTTCAAGGATGGAGCCCCATATGYGATTCCCTACCACTGAGTCCTCTACATATGTACACTTTTACAACAGTAAATGCAAACTGGGCAAGACATACCTCTCCCTGAGTTTCACCATGAGAGTTTTAAAGAGACAAGGCGAAAGTCTGGCATGACAGAAATTACCATAAATTTTTCATGAGATTCATCCAGAGCCAGAATTTTCCTAGCAACCCATATGCATGTCAATATGATTTCATGTTTGTTCATTTGCATCGTTTGCAAACTCTTTGGATTCCTAGAAATACATCCCTATTGCTTCCCCTTCACTTTTACTCTGTATTTCATGTCGCAGTTTGGTGCCCATCATAACACCAGTTTTGCTTGGGAAGCAGAATGTCAATTAAGTTCCACTTCCACACACTTTCACAAGTTAAATGTGTGTATTATTAAAGTGGAGAATAGTGTAAATTTAAGTAAGAATCAGCCATTAAAATTGCCTTACAGTTAGAAAAGTGACTTTTAGAAAATGTTTTCTTGACTTGATCTGCTTCCTCTGTGCAGTCAGAGGCCAAACTGTTTATTTTACTGGCAATCCATCTTTATTGCTTATGTTGGCTTTAATGTTTCCATTCAGACAATYCACACATTAAATGTGAGAAATGCCCTAATATCCTAAAATCCTAATAAGTTTACAAACCATTCATTTAAAAGGGATTCAAAGGGAATCCAGCAGAGTTTGGGGGTTTTTTAAGGGTCAGAAAAGCATTACATTTCAGGGCTGAAAACCCATTTTGCCCCTGACAGATGGGACACATAATGTGACCATCTATTTGTGGAGTACCTACCTCCCACAAAATACATTTAAAAAAGGGAAAATCCTGGCCCTTGTGATGGCAGAGATAACTTACCCAGCGTGAYGTGACGCAATGATGCCTTTCTAAGTCAGCAGCCAGCCAGCTGTCTCCCTGCTGCTGCTCCTGCTTTTCCCATGCTCCGGAGGAGAGGGGCTRGAGCAGCCAGGCCACTTGCACAGCCGCTGTCAAGTCAAAGGGCAAGAGCAAAGCTTAGAATAAACACGTTGTTTTCACCCGCTCGCTTGAAGTGCTGCCAAATCTCTTAACATTAGCGCACATAAATCGGCGAGGATCGTGGAGCCCGAGGCCCGAGCAGCAGCTGGAATCTTGTAGCTGTTACCTGSAAACTTAACGTCCCAAAAACCAGCTTCCCCATTCCTTGAGGCTACATGGAAAATCTCAAAAAACACGATCATAAAAGTGCAGCCAACACCAAGGAAAAGAACCCCCAATTATTTCTTTCTTTGCTTCTCTTTTATAGTCATCTCRAATTTGCAGTGAACAGAGGGGGGAGGAACGGGATGTCCTTTTGGAGATGTTTAAAGATGCTGGTTTTCCAAGACTGTGCAGAAGAAAGCAGTCATTGATTCAGGAGGTAAATCCTGAAGTTACTCAGAGGGGAGGAAGACATTGAAGATAAGCAGCTCAGGCCCCAGCAGTAAAYATGGAACAGCAGGACCTGGGCAGCTGGAGGAAGGGTAGATTSGTCAGTTTTTCTCTGTCCAGTGGTGACCTTCAAGAGGCAGGAGTGGGGCAGAGTGGTGAAGCTCCTTCCCTGAACTCCAAAGTTCAACAGCTTTGAAATGGTTCTTCAGCAAGGACTTGAGAGAGAAAGCTCCTTCTCCACATCCAGTCGCCAAGAGAAAAGGAGTTGAAAAACACCGATTTCTTATGGCTAACGGGAGGGTGATATAAAAGATGGAGTCCATTGACTGGTGTCCAGAGACAACAACCTGGTATGAATTCCAGCACCAYTCCACTTCCCAGCAGCTGGATTTCGCACCAGGGTGGATTGCTGGTTTTGGACACCTCCCCATTTTTTCCTGTCTGTTAACAGTCTTCCACTAGTAAGTATTTGGAACAGTTGCAAAGCTTTTTTTTTGTATCTCAACAGCCTTACCATTGCCTGAATGCAGTTTCAAAATCACTGGCATTTCTGCCCAGCCCATCTGAAGTGTATTTTTTGTCACGCCATTAATAAGCAATGCATCTCCTGGGAGAACTTCAGCAAGCCCAGAGCTCTTAAATGATGTGAGCCCTCAAGACAGAAGTTGTAAGGAAAAAATCTTGCTCATTTTTTACTAGCTTTTATTCTGAGTTGCTYGCTAAATAGATGTGATGTACAAAGAGAAAGTTGGGACCACTAACTCCTCATCTATAAAGCAAGGATGAGAACCTAAGGAATTATGCAACTTGCCAGGCAGCCAGAGGTCTCACAAATGAGCCAGTCCAACACCTGAGTCATGAGGACCATCCTTGCTCTCAGTTCCTACAGAATTTTCCTTCTGTATTCTTTATTCTGAGTTTTTTTCCAGCTYCCCTCACAGTTCTCCCAGTCCTCAAACAATTGCAGCTCACTTTCAGGAATACCCCAGGAGAGTTTGGAAAACATCCATACAGTTCCGAATGGCCTTGTCTGGCATGACTTTAAACTGGGGGGAAAAAACCAAAAAGCGTGGGACATGCCTTTTGGAAAAGGAGCGCCTGGAAATGAGCAAAGAAAGCATGAAGGGGTGGTGCTCTCAAGTCCCTTTCTGAGCCTCCAGGGAAGAGTAACTCTTGCTCAGTTCTTTAAGACATGCATGAGAGTTTGCATAGCACAAGGTGTGTCGTGGCTTGCACTTTCCCTCTCCCCTGAGACAGAAATGCTGTCACGCATTTTGGAAACCAAGTGAACCCCCGTGGCCAAATGGAATAGTAAGAGCACATCACTGTCATGGACAGACRTGAGACAGAAACAGAAAATGAAGCAAAAACTCAACCAACAAAACCCCAGCATAAATCATCTACATTAGCTCATTTTTTTAAATTACCGCTTTAGGAACTGTCTGGGAAGGGGCACTGCATTTGAAACCCATTTCAGGCTGGAGCAACAAAACCAACTACACTAAGAATTTTAGGCATTGGTTTAGCTGAGACACATGCCATGGGCTCTGTGAGTGTTAGAAGTTAAAATGCATATGGGCTGTATTCTGTGATGCTACAGATTTACAGAAACATGTTCCTGTCAATCTGTTTTACTGCTGAAAGTTTGTAAAGAGGACAGGAGAGACCAAAATAAATGTTGAGAGCTGACCCATTGACTTCACACACTAAGCCAAAGTTTTTGGGGTGTTTTAATATAAACACATGTATTTAAACTTAGGTCCCTAACTGTGTTTTAATACAGTGTTTTCTAGGCCAAAAAAAAAAAAAAAAGGGGAGCTCAAAAATACTTGTAGATTGTATTAGGAATAATCCTGAGCTGAAGACTAAGGATGATATCTAATCACTGACACCATAGAATCATAGAAATGTTAAAAAGCATTTACAATTCCATTAAATAGAACAACATGAGAGGAGAAGGATGACCTGGAAACTTGATGGGTATTTTGTTTAAAATACTAAGAGTTTAAATCATATTACTCATGGTTTAGAGGAGTTTCTTGAATACATTCAGTACTCAACTGGAGAAGGTCCAGGACAACCTGATCTCATTSCACCTGCTGCAGAGCAGGGGACTGATCATCTCAGGACTTCCCTTCCAACCTCAATTTGCCCAGTTCTGATGTTAGGATGCCACACAGGATACTGGGAGTCTGTTTTCTGCTCACTCACTGCAGACCAGCCATTGATTGGACCCACCAGGATTTCAGATTGTTTGGAACAGACAAGCAGTGCAAATAGCTGAGATGATGGCATCTCTTGTGGTGAGAGAAAAGACCTGRGGCAGGTTTTTAGGGTTTACTGGATGTGTTCTGATTGTTGAACATTGGGAATGTATTGTGGAAGATCTGTCAGTGAACTCAGTTCAAAGTCTCATCTCCCAAATTTGAAAGAAAATTTGAAGAGGTCTTTATAGATTTCACTTCTTGTTATGACTGGAGGCCACAGGAAGCACCAGAAGGGCCAAAAAAGTCCTGAACTTGTAATGCCTAAAGCAATCACCGCAAGCTGTGTTTGCAGCACCATTTCTGGACCTTAAATTAATGAATTTCCAATGGCTGTCCTAAACCTTCTGGGCTCAAAGTTACTTAGAAAGTTCCAAGTGTGAGAAAATTATGAAAAGTGAGTATGTTAGCAGTTTGCTACACTTAAAAAAAAAAAAAAACCAAACAAAAAACAAACAACCCAACTAAAAATGTATTCCCTGAAGTTTGGAAAACATTCCCTTTGACAAGGAAAGTGGTTGCTTCATCATTTCAATGAGAGGAAASTGAATTTCACTTCCCAGATTTTCCTGTACTCCCCCAGTAATGCAATTTACATTGAAAACTCCACTTTTGAAATCTATGCTGAGTCTGAACAGCTGGTTTTCACAGTAACTAAGCTGAGACATAATTTCTTTCACATTTGAGGTTTTCCAGGAATTATGTTAGTATCCTGGATTATACATTCTTCCAAACAAGGCCCCTGACTTATCTGACAAGTGCCTGGCAGAGCAAGACAAAGTTACCAATTTTACAGAATTTGAGCATATTGTGTCACATCCTGCTTGAAATTTAAATGTTAGCATATGACTCAAACACAGCAACCTCTGATAATAGCCAAAGACAAAAAAAAAAAAAAAAAAAAAAGAAAAAAAAAAAAGAAAAAAAGAATCCTTTTTCATTGAAATCTGGGAAAACACAACGGTGGGAAAAAGTTGTGGTGCCTTCCTTGCATTATCTGCTGTTCCTGGAGCAGACTGGCTCATTGAGCAGGGCAAATCTAAGACAGGCACCACAAGAGTTATGAGGTTATTTGAGTTGCAGCTTCATTTTAGAGGTGCAGAAAGATCACCAGAAGACACCAAGACAGGATTACATGGACAGGAAAGGTACCCACCATTAATTTTTGCCCTGATCATGAAACAAGCGTAGCAAAGTGCCCGTCCCAGATTCAGATTAGAATCTCCTTAGTTAGAAATGCAGCTGAGGAGAGGGTGGGAGCTGACTGAAAGCAAGACACATTTCTATCTCAGCCCACTCCTGGGCTGATTCAGTCACTTTTAGAACACCAACCCTCCTGAGAAATAAAAAGGGCACAAGGTGAGCAAGTTTGACTCCCAACAGCCAACAGTGACAGCTACCGTGGGTAGGCTGAGTAAATACACATTTCACTTTCACTGCTTAGAGTCTGACAATTTGCAGCCTCCTTCTGTAATGACAGAACAGCTCGGGGCACAGTTCAGAGCACAGTTCAGCTCTGAGCTAKGGGGCTCGGGTTACTCCATGGAGTCTCAGGTAATAACAAATCACAGCAGCTTTACTGGGGCCCTCCCGTGGGCCCTTCATAAAGGAAGACCCCGATTCTTTCATGTTTTTAATGTTAGCAGCAAATTTCTCTCCCTTTTACAAGTACAGTGTACATGGGACCAGTGGTGTCTGTGTCCAAATGACTTTCTGCTCTTTATTCCTCAGCACGTGGATTTATACATTAACAGATTTCTGAATTTCAGTTGGAGTCACTAACATGCTCTTTTATTTTTTACAGGACAATAAAATTGCTTGCCAGGGGTTTCTGACTTAAAATTCTACACAGCAAATTGAYGTAGGCCTCTTGATCCTTCTTACMACTTTTTTGCCAAGTTACAGTATAAAATATCTGCTCTACTAATTGTACCCAGGGATTCACATCCAATATCCAGATAGACTCCTAAAGCTGACTCGGTTTTCCCTTTGATCTTGCCTGGTCTGTTGCTTGAAAGAATACAGACAGGTGATGGAAAATGCTGGAGTTATTGCAAGAACTGCTTGAAGGCCAATTAACTACAAAAAACCCCAAATGAACAAGAAGCCAAAATGGAACTAAACCCACAACAGCTGGCGGCCATCAAGGCGATTTTCCCAGAAGGCAGAAGACTGTTACTAATAGGATGGAAATACAAAATTTACTGAGACCAACTGTAACTGCTGATAACGTGCATTGAAAAGTGCCTCCTGGCTCATATTTTCTGCAGAGCAAGACTGAAGCTGGACAGCAATTTGAACTTTTATTGTGAGTAAAAAAGAAGTGGGAAATTAAAGATACTCCCAACAATTAGTACCAGGAGCTGTTTTTACCCGTGCGATATTTTCATCACATTTAAAAATAACATTCAACTGTTTCTATCCACAGAAATGTTTTTTCCTCAGAGTTTAATCAATGCAGTATAGTTCATTAGTAACTGCCCAGTGAGATCCTCTTACATTTTAAATTATTTCAGTTACTGCAGAACCTAGATGCTGGAGCCCCCAGCAGATGATTAAATAAAAATTGTRTGTTCTGTTCTCCCTTTACAAGAGCAGAGGTTTTAAGATGTTTCAATCACATTACACAAACTTGCATTCCTCCACTAACACAAAACATTCACTCTTGCCACAGGAGACAAATACTTCTAGTGCTGCTCCCAGCCAATGATTTCAACTCCAAAATCCAGAGTAAACAGAACCTCTTCAGAACTGGGAACATGTTTGTGTGCAAGAGCACAGCCCACTGCAGTACAGTGACAACACCACCAAATTAAACATGGCACAGACTCCACAGGCAGATGAATCCCAAGGGYTTCTTTGACATGTTTCTGAAAGAATGGTCAATTATCAAAACTTTGGCCACTGAAAAGTCAGGACTGTTTTACACTATTACCAAATCATATCTATGAAGAGCCAGAAAAGATACCTTTATTCAGTGGTGATTCATTTGCAGTTCACTCATAAAAGTCAAGAAGTGAGGGACTCCAAGAGCCAGGAAGAACTGTTCAAAAGTGCAAGTTAGTATGCATTTATTTATTATTTATTATCTGATTTAAATTATACAGATGAAGCAAGAGTGCTAAATAGAACAATTTGTCATCCTGTCTGGGTGTTAGTTGTAAATGTGGCTGTTTCAGTGCCTTGGTGATGGTCTTCCAGAGGATGGCTGAGGCTGCCTGTACTTGTCGAGGACAGTGATATAATCAGCAAAGGTGTAAGTGTGATAGTCGTGGTGCTGCAGGTTCTTGTAGGTGGAATTATCRAACTTCTCTGGAGGAGGTGCAGGAGGGGCTTTGGTCTCTGCGAAAACAAACAGTAACTGGTGACTATGAGGATGCCACACCAGAGGACAGTATGCTTAAGCACTGAGTCAGCCTTTATAAACTGTCAGATCCCTCACCCAGTCAACATTTAAAAGAAAAAAAAATCAGCAACTACAACATAAAGAATAGTTTACTGAGTCCAGCTGGTGCCTTGTCTGATCCTAAAGCAGCACATTACAGTGCAGTGGGGACACAGGGATCAGTACAAAGCATCTCACACAGCACAGGTTTTAAAACWCAAACTACCACTTAATGCTGGGGGTGGCCAGGGCAGAACAGTTAATTTATCTTTGGAAGACATATGTCTGCATTTCCTGGCTTTCTCATAGTTGTCTTGGTTTTCATTCCAGCCAGAACAGTAGGTGACGTTCTTAGCAAACAGGAGGGGCAAAGGAGYAGTACAAATGATGTATCATCCTGTCAGACCATGACATACTGCTATTAGAGCTACTTTATAGATTAAATTTTTGCCATGGGGAGAAGRGATGGAATTAACAAGATCTCCACAATTTAATTTCAAATGTGGTTATACCAAACAATAATATATCAAGAGCCTTTGGTATAAATCTCCTTTCTTGTAAATATAATCTTCTAAACTTTGTATCAGCTCCACTTCAAAAAAGAATAACCCAATAAAGTTATTTAGAACTCCTTACTTCATGTTAAAGCCAACATTARTTCTTATGCTCTTAGAATATTATGCAAATCTAGGCAGTATCATTTACATAAAAGGTTCCTGTTGCAGGCTGATTTTACAACCAAGGAAATTGCAAGTAATAAAACTTTAYGCCAATATTAATTTATTCTTGCATAGCGAGAGTTTTAACAATAGGAAAGACATACAATGTAGTGAAAAGCTTTGTCATATAAATTTGTATGTGGTACTTCAGGTTAGATTGTATTAAGCCCGTTTTGTAACAGATCCACCTACAAAAAAAAAATCACAAGAACTTGAACACCAGGATTTGCCTTTACTTATGACATAATTATTGCAGTGTGAAGCTATCAGATTAAGAACAATATCTGTAGCATTTAGCAAGACTTGCTCATAAACCTCAAGATAGTAAGTCATGATTTCAGCAAAACACACAAAGCCTGTGAGAGGAAATATTCCTGTGCCTGCTGCTCAGTTCCTCCTGACACAGCTCACAGGAGACAACACTACASAGAGAAAAGCCAGATGATGCTCTTGGCTGCAAAGAGCCCCAAGAACAGGCAAGTGGAGGCAAGAGTACGCTCAACCTGAAAGAGACAGTTGTTCCAAATTCAGAGACAGATGCGCAGGAAGGAAAACAGATGGAGCCTCATTTTTCCTGCCCAAATACACTGCACTTGGCTTCTCGAAGGAAAAATTTATTCCTGAGTTCATCCTCCCCAYACTTCATCCTTCGTCTCTCTGCTTTGTCTCTTAAAGAGCAAGCACTTCATGGGATGTTCTTCCGAAATGACTCACAGGCCTATTTCTGAYTTACCAGCTACAACTTTGCTCCTTACTCAGCAGTTCAAATCAGCAAATCAGCAGTTTTTGCTGACTGCTCTACAAAGGGATGACATCACCTGAACATCGAGGTTTGTATTGAGAAAAATTCCTTTTGCATCTTCTGTGCGGCTGCTGCRGAGTTGCACACAAGCAAAAGAGCACAGGGACAGGACAGAAGTACCCATTACAGGTGATACAGTCAGCTGTGAATATTAAACAAAGAAAAGCAGTGGCTGTTCTCAAGAAAGGAAGAGAGAACAAGATAAATCTGGAGATACCAGAAAAAAATAATGTTTGAGCATCTAGAACTTTACTGTGGATAAATGGAGAGAAAAGCATGATCTGTAGATAAATACAAATAGCCCTTCCCAATTCTTTTGTTATTTTTTAAAGAAACCTTCTGCTGTTGACTGCAACAAGAAACAAGAAATTCAAAATATAATTTGCTAGCAGTGCTGCATTTCATTATTTGAATGGCAGAATCATTGAGGTAGGAAAAGACCTCCAAGATCATTTAGTCCAACCTTTGGCTGGGYCCCACCTTGTCAACTGGACCAYAGCACTAAGTGTCACTTTCASTCATTTGAGTTGCCATCAGRGAAGAAGAACATAGATCATGATCCAATTAACCCCTCAAACAGAAGACAGTTCTTTTAATCAGCACCATCTCATGGAAGCTGACGTGCAAACACAATTATTTAGTCACTTAACCTGGTTAGACACTCCAGAGTCACAGAATAGTTGAAGTTTAAGACACCTCTGTAGGTCACCTGGTCCAACCCCAAATGCTCAGGCAGGGTCAGCTACAGCAGGAGGCCCAAGACCCCTTCCAGACAGCTTCTGAGTGTCTCCAAGGATGGAGACTCCRCCACGCTCTGCACAATCTGTGCACTGCCCCATCACTCACAGTAAAAGATGGGTTTACTGATGTTCAGGCAAAAACCTGTACCCACTGTTTCTTGTCCCACCACTGTGTACCACTRGAAACTCTTACCTGTCTTCTTTGCACTCTCCTTCAGCTATTTACACACATTGATGTTGTTCTGTCTGAACCTTCTCGCTTCCAGGCTGAACAGTCCCAGCTCTCTCAGCCTTTCTACACAGGAGAGATACTCCACTCCCTACATCACCTCAGTGGCACTTTGCTGAACTTTGTCCAGCAGCCCCACATCTCCCTTGCACTGGGGAGCCCCAAACTGAACACTGCACCCTGGGGTGCACCTCACCATCAGGGGAGGAGCTGCAGCTCCCTCAGCCTGCTCCTCATACTCCTTGGTGGCCTTTGCTSTGAGAGCACATTGCTGCCTCACATTCAGCTTGCTGTTCCCTTGGCCCACAGAGCCTTTCCTGAAGGATGATATCAAAGCAGCTTTACAAAAAATGCTGCTTTCACTTCCAAATAGGCAAATTCTTTAATTCAAAGTAGCAACGAGAAGGGGGCAGGTCTCAAGAATGGCAGATTTATACTGCCAAAGTTGAAAGGCAGAATCACAACAGATCAGGACAGAAGGGCAGCTGCTACTGAGATGCACAAAAATGAGATCAGCAGRCAAATTAACAGGATGGAAGTAAATAAATCAGATAGGGAAGCACAGCTAAGGAGATGATTATATGATGTGTGATAGTCTTTCCTAAAAACACACCACTGTCTCCTCCCCAACCCACTTTGAAAACAACTCACTACTTTCACATGAGTTGCGTGCAACGTTACAATCTCAGAATCAACAACACCGACAGACTGAAAACAACCCTCATCAAAACAAAACCAAAAGACAGCAGGGTTTAAGTAACAATGAGATGGCATCAAATCTGGCTCACGAGAATGGCAGATACCAAATCCTTCAGAGAAAAGAATGAAAACAAGTGTTGTCATACAAAACCCATRATTTTGCTCACAGTGGAAACAATCTTGTTTCCATTTTATAAGTAACTAGTTTATGAAACTATACAGAGAAACGAAACCGATTTCTTTCACAGCATAGCTGGAGACGGAGTATTACTGACAACTTACAACAAGTAGCAATGAACAATTTATCTTCCAGAAAGTCACTGCCACTCTGTCAGCTTCAGTACAAAGATCAGAGAAGATGTGGAAACCCTTTAAAAAAAGTTACACGCTAGCCCTGATGAATCAATACAGTTCAAACAATTTAAAGCTGTACCCTCTATTGTGCTGCTTTCTCCAGCCTGGAGTCCTGCTTCCTGYGTGGTCTCCTCCTTTGCTGTGGTGCCCATCACCAACACTGTGCTTCCAGAAGTCTCTTCCACTTTAGGAGCAGTTGCTTCTTTTGCTTCCAACTCCTGTGCCTCCTTCATCTTTTCCTTCTCTCCTCTGGATACCAGTTTTTGCTTTTTGTCTTCCTGAGTCACTGCTGAGGCTTTCAGCTGAATAGCTGCTACTTGGGTTCCAATGGACTTCTCCTCCACATCATCAGATTTGCGAGTGATATCGGTCAGGTCTAGACTTCTCACCACGCGTGGTTCTAAAACCAACTTCTGGTCTTTTGGAGTGGATTTTACTTTGGGGTCTCTTGCTTTAGCTTTTGATGTTTCCTGGCTGACTGATGTTTTAGATAATTTGACCTGCTTTACCGAAGACACATCAATCTCTGGTTTGCGTGGCAGCTTCTTAATTCCATATTCTTTGAAGGATTTCTGGGACAATTTCTCTTTTGCCAGCATTGATGCCTTTACTGCTATGTTCTCAGAAGAGATGGGTTCTCGTCTGGGAAACTCAACTTTAGTTTTAATGGCAACTTCTGAATCACCAACATTTTCATCCTCAGAATCTGAGCTAGAATCTGACTCTGAGCTGGATGAAGATGAAGTCTGCTCCTCAAATAACCCTTTCCTCAAGCCTCCTCCTGTTGCAGGCATAATGACGTTTTCCTCCTCATGGGAGGAAACAACTCCTCGCTGAGGAAATGCAACCTCAGTTTTTCTTGACATGGACATCCTTGTGTCATCAGCAGGTTTTGAAGCTTCCTTGAGGCTGGTACTAGGTATGCTCTCACCTTTGTCTGCAGACAGCAGGAGAGAGCTAGAAGACAACATTTTACGAAATTCAACTGGTRCCTTCCTGGCAAGCAGCTTGGTGCTTCCCTGTGGAGCCACTACATCTAGGAAACGGCATAAAGAGGATTATAATCATTGTACTGGACATCACTGTTACTGATCATAGTCACACAGTTTTAACTTTCAGAGGTAATCTGGTACAAAAATAAATTTAAAGGAATTATTATATTAAATACAGGCATTGCAAAGCAGGAAGTTCTAAGACTCTTTATGTTAAAGAAACTGGTGTTCTAGTAGCACGTAACAGTTTTTGCTGCTGCGATGCCAAAACTCAAGASATAAACCTTCATGCTCCTCACTTTGCCAGACTCCTCCAAGAGCTGGCTTTCCCTGTGCTTCAACTCTGCATCAATGGAAATGGTTTGCAGACACTTCCCTATCTCAAGTGAGCATTAGGATGGCTTGTTAGCCAAGCTTTTCAAATGTGCTGCTGCAGAGACAACACTTGTCTGTGAACAAGCCAGCAAAGCAGACACAGTAAAGAGACACAGCTGCTTGCAAGAGTTATCCTGGAAGCAAAAGGGAGGGATGACTCTCAAAAGGCAAAACAGTGGAATAAWAGATATCTGAGGCCATCCATTGCCCGTGTCACCTGCCAACAAGCTGTGCCCCCAGAGTTCAACACTAATTCCCCAAGACCTCATCTACTTCAGTCTTCACTTCCTATTTCTGGTTTGAGACCTCTTCGCTAAAGAAGTCTTACAAGATCTCCTGATGCTTCATGTTTGTTTCTGTCCTCTGCTTCTTTTCCCTGCAGTGGATACCTGCATTAAGCTAAATTCTCCAGACAAGGAACCAACTGTTGAAAGAGAAGGCAGCAATTTTCAGGTCCTTTCTGAGAATACATAATACCCTTTAGATGCTTATTTTCATCCTCAAGAGGCTGAGCAACAGCAAATACCGTTCTGGTTACAGAAAGCAGGTCAAGGGGGACTGGGAGCACATTAACAAGATTCACCATAGCTGAAATTGGCTACAGCAAAGCCAACTCCGTTAGGAGCTGCATCACTTCCAACCAGCAGCAAAATTCAACAGATTTCYAGTCCATTATGCAGATTTATCTGCAGAGTTTGGAAATCCAGATCTAYTTTATAAGACTATAGACTAAATGCAGTTTCCCCCTCACTGGTATTTTACAGTAATACCTTGTATGATTTAAGGAGTTACTAGCATTAGTTCTGAAGAGAAGGAAGTCTTTAGCAATGTCCAAACAAAAACATCACAGAAGAGACAAGCACATGAAAATAAAAGCGAAGTATTTAAGAAAGAAAAGCAGAGTTTTTATCATAACAAAAAATAATGAAAAAGGGTATCAAGTTTGCAGGTAATATTTTGAGTAATTTCAAGCACATACTTCTCTCTGCCAGATGGAAGGTGCAGAATGGGAAAGAAGGGCAAGGGGAGGCAGGAGGATGGGCAGCYGCCTTTGGAAGAGGTCTGACTCCACTGACCCAGCCAAACAGCAGCCTGGAGAGACTAAMGTGAGGAAGTGTTATTCAGGATGGAAGAGTTCTTCAAAGAAGCACAGAGGAGGTCAAACTRACACAAGAATGGCCAAAGGAAGGACAGACAAGGGAAAGCTGRGCAAAACCTGAAGAAGTATTAACGKAAATAGATTCTAAGAAACCAAGAAGGMAGATAAAATTCAACTTGAGCATTAGTTACTGAGGAAAGACTTTAAACAGTTAAGTTTGGATACAGGAAAAAGATAGACTTTATGTTAAAAGTGGAAACATCCAATACAACKGATACAGTTCAATTATGCTATTTCAAACTTAGCACCAGCTCATCTGTGCCTGCATCTCTTTGCCCAAAGAACAACATATCCAAACCAGTCACAGGACTATCATTCCCAGATGTGCTCTTCCTGATGCTGGGAACATCAGCATCATTCCCAGAATGTGTTTAAAGCCTGTTTACACTCACAGAGGTGACAGGCAGAAATTACAGGTCTACTTCCCATCATTAACTCTGTATGTAAACACAATCATTTTATCAAAGCAAGATAAATTTGCACATCCTGTTCCAGCCAGAATCTGGCAAAGGCAGCTGCATCCTATACRTGTTAATTAACCTGGAATATTTGCAGGGGAAGCAGCTGGCTGGGAGAGGTGGTCTAAGAGGTCTCCTTACACAAATTCAGAGCTGTAGGACAGTGAATCCAGGAACGGATACCAAAGTACAACTCAAATACACTTAATGCAAAAAAAACTATAATAAAAAGCAATTTGCTGTTCAATCTGTGCAATGAAGGCTTTCTTAATGGAACGGCCAGGCTTTTRTTTGCTTTGGCATTTAAGAAGGTGGTAGAAGTCTGCATTCAGTAACTCTTCCAGTGATCTTTTCCAGCAGTCAACAAGCCTGATCATTCCTATSATGTCTCAATGAAGCTTTCCTGTTTCAGCACCTGGATCTCTAATTTGGGATAGGAAACCTCACTGAACCACTGACCCTCCATTTATAACAACAAGATTATTAGTCTTTGAAATTTGTATTCCTGTTTTGACTTTRGTCAAGGACAAAAGGGGTTCAAATACTCCTGAATGGGGGATGCAGGGCAGCACCCAAACCAAGGTTCAGACATTGCCTTGCTTGCAAACCCATAGATCAATAAACATTATAACCAATTTAACACAGCAGGGACATGGCAGCTTCTTACACTGCTGCCTGGAGCTGATATTTGGATCTTGGAAGTCTTTCTCTAAGTCTTTTTATTTTCTAACCCTGACAACACAAACGTTTCAAAGCACAWGGACAAACACCTAAAGTTAAAAACTACATTTTGCACCTCAGTAAAAACACTTMCAGAGATGATRCATCCGCAGCTTTTCTGGGCAAYCTATGCCAGGGCCTCACACCCTCACAGTAAAGAAATTTTTCTTGATATCTAATCTAACCCTACTTTCTTTCAGTTTGAAGCCACTCAGTTTCAGTTTGAAACCAACCCTTCACCTTWTAGACGTTGAACCGTTTGATACTGCCCCATCCCCTTGAATGTTAAGGTGAAGGCAAACAGGAAAGAAGTGACAAGCTCATAAATATAAAACTATATGCATACATATATATATATATATATCCTATAAATATATTCCACACAGTCAAATGTTTACTTTTACTTTTATTGTTACATGGTACATTTTATCAAAAACCCTCGGTTACAGGGCGATGACCTTTCAGTCCTTGTTTTTCCCAGSTTTCACAGCGCCTCTTCCGAGGCGTGACCCTTCCCAAGCTCTCTTCACCCATTTCTCTTATTGACACCCCGATACCTCTCACAACCAAACCACCCTCTTACTCTTTGGCGGCGCCGTCCCGGTGCCCCCCGGCTTCGTGCAGAGCCCCCGCGCCTCCAACTGCAACACCTGCAAGGCAGAACGTAACAAGAGTTAACAAAGCGAGAGGAAATGCCGACAGCTGAATGGGGTTGGGGGGCAGGAAAGCGTCCCGAGGAGCCCCTTTACCTCGCGGGTCACGGCCCGCCCGCCGCCCCTCAGCGCCGCGGCCGCCGCCATCTTGCCGAGCCCTCACGGCGCCCCCGCGTGCCTGCCGGTGGGCGGGGCCGAGSGGGGTGACGTCATCGCGGGGCGCGGTGACGCCATAGCGCACGTGGCGGCGCGGGCGCATGGCGGGCGGCGATGGCGGCGGGCGCAGTCCCGGGGCCCGTCCGGCGCTGCTGCTGCACGGGGCGATGGCGGCGGTCACCGGCGGGGAGCGGCTGCTGGTGGCGCGGCCCAGGCACAACGGGTCAGTGCGGGGCGTGGGGGGCCGGGGCAGCGCGGGGCGCGGTGGGGCCTGGCGGGTCGGAGCGGMGGAGGCCGCCCGGTGCCCCCTGAGGGGGCTCGCAGGGTCCGTGTGAGGCCCCGCCGGCAGGGCCGGGAGGTGGTGGGGGAGCAGGGAGGTGCAGGAGCCCCTGCCCCTGCTGCGGTTCGTGCTTCTTGTCTGAGTTTCCTGCTACAGAAACATCTCTTTTAAACTTTTTATCCTTGGCGGTTTTCTGTCACGGTTGTGCTCCCCCAGTTGCAGGTCACTGCTGTGTGAACGATTATATATAACATAGAGATTATATACGTATGCGTGTATATGTACATAATACATTGATAACATATGCGCATATATATAAAGTGCACATATATATATAACATCTGTATAATATGTACGTGTATATATATAGCATGTATCTAGCTTATATATATAACATCTATATAATATGTACGTGTATATATATAGCATCTATCTAGCATATATATGTACAATACATATAAAATCATGAATACATAGAATATCTATAACTATGTATTTTGTTATTTTATATATGTGTATACATATCTATATACACACATAATAACAGTCTATTTTATGTCTATAAGTAAGGTGCTTAAAGCTGTCTGTAAGGCAGGGGCCAAGAGAACGGTGCCAGACTCATTTCAGTGGTGCCCGGCATCAGGACAAGGAGCAGTGACCATAAAATGAAGCACAAGAAGTTTTGCCTCAACACAGGGAAGAACTTTATGTGTAGTGTGGCAGAGCTCTGGARTAGCTGCCAAGGAAGGCTGTGGAGTCTCCCTCTTTGGAGACATTCCAAACCCACCTGGACACRTTCCTGTGTCACCTGCTCCAGGTGACCCTGCCTAGGCAAGGGGGGGTTGGACTGGATGATCTCCAGAGATCCTTTCCAACCCAAATGACTCTGAGAACCTGTGAAGTATCTGAAAAGAGGTGTCAGAGCATGGACCAGGCTCTGCTTGGTGGTACCCAGCAATGGGACAAGAGGAATGGGCATAAACTGATGACCAGGGAGTTCCACCTGAACCTGAATGTGAGAAAGAACTTCACTGTGCAGTGACTGAGCACTGGAACAGATTGTCCAGAGAGGGTGTGGTGTGTCCATCACTGGAGATATTCCAGAGYCATCTGGGCACAATCCATGGCCATCTGCTCTGGGACAGCCCTGCTTGAGCCAGGAGGTGGGACCAGATGACCCCACTGTGGTGCTTTCCARCCTGAGCCATCCTGTGATTCTGTGACTGGGTAAATGCTACTGTCAGATTGTCGAGTCTGACAGAAGTAAAGTGTATGCAAAATACAGAGTTACTTCACCAGCAGAGGAGGATTTCCTTTTTGRCATGTGCATACAGTCCAAAAGTCTAAACTTCTGCCACATCTGCAGCACTCTGGGAACTTACTTGTGCAGAGGTGGTTCCTCGAGATGGGGGTATTTGTACAAATAACTGAAATATGAGAATCTTACAAAAGAGGCACCATTCTTTGTAGTTAAGCTTGTGGTTGTTCTAGTCCCAGTAATTTTAGGCTTCTTTTTCACTTGCAGTGATGACAGTCTCTTCATGTACAATTGCAGCAGCGCAGAGAAGCAGACCTTAGGAGAGAAAGGGTGAGAAAATCTGCTCTTTTCCTGGAGGGTGCATCTCCTGAGCTTGTGTGGCAGTGAAAGCAGTAAAAGAAAGCCACAAGATAACTCTGTGAGTAGGTGAAGGGTTGGTTTTGCTAACCCTGATGGATATATATGGATCTRTTTTTTGTTTCTGTTTCATCCAGAGTTTCATTCCACTGTGCACCTTTTTCTCTTTTTTTAGAGAAACACCAGTGGTAAAATTAACAATTCTCTCTCTTGTCAGTCAAGACATTTATGGAAAAGTCCTGCATTTTTTATTAGATATCTAAGGCTGAAAAATCCCASAAATTGGTTGCATAAGTTCTTCTCCAGATCTGTTTTCTAAGTCATGAGAGTTCAAAATACACACAAAAAATGTATTTTTTTTTAGTTTAGATTCAGTACTCTTTTACTTGTAGCYAGACAGGAAATATGTTACTGTTTCCCCCTAAATTTATATCATGGTTTGCTCGCACAGACTTTTGTTTTCTAAGCAGGTRTTGATACAGGCTTAGATCTTATATCAGTTTCCTTTATCTTGACTTATTTCCTTGCATTGATGTTCATATTGCCTCAACATTTTAAGCAGAAATAACAATGTTAAAAGTTTCATTTTGTTCCTCATGCTCCTGGTGGTTTGGGAACAACCTCCTCAAAGGTTTCAGTAGCTCTCAGGTTGTGAACTGTTGTTCCCCTTCTCTCTATTAGGCAGGATGGAAAAGGARCAGATAAAGGAAGTGATGACATCCTGGCTTTTGCCTTCTCCCCATCAGGAGATTATTTTGCCTTGACAGATGACAACAAACGTCTGATTCTGTTCCGCACRAAACCTTCCTGGGAATGTGTTAGTGTCAGGTAAGGAAGCAGGGTGTTTCATGTTCTTATGAAGTTATGGCTGATTGATTTAGAGTTCTAAAATGGGAGTATTTAGGATGTTGATATTTGTTATTGCTTGTCTTCTTTTATTTTTTTTAATTCCCTTGCTCAGACAAATGTAAYATTTTTGGGAATTCAGAGGTATTTGTCAAGAATTGATGTGTGATCTTCCCCCAGTCAGATATGGGAGTGCAGATGTTTAAGTCATTGGCTAAGGAAGGATAATCCTTACTCCAAAACCAGTGTTTTTATCTGTAAGAACTAAAATTTTRCCCACTCCTGGTGAACACTGAGGTTGGGCCTGTTAGAGTGAAGCTGAGTAGTTCAGTGAGYGCATTCTGTGTTTCTTCCAATTTGGAGGATGAGATGTTTTGGGGAGTTTGTGAACTTTTTAAAAAGTACATCTTTATAGATGCAGCTGCAGTTGCTTTTCTGCAGTACATTCCTCTTGAGGAAACAGCCTTTAGCTGTCCACCAGAGGTCCTCCAGTTACAAGTTTTCTGCTGCTGCTTGTGGCAATTCTCTGTAGAAAAAACAGGACCATGAAGGGCTTCCTGAGAAAGTACCTCAGCCTGTGACATCTCTGCTTCTGGTGATCTCTGAGAAATGTGAGACCTTGGCTGCAAAATAAAATTAAGTCTCTGCAGCTTGGCTGTGTGTGTAGGATACAGGATGGACCCTTGGGGTTAAACAGTAGTGAGGAAGTGGTCATGGCATGAAGCTGTGCTAGGGCGATTTAGGTTGGRTATTAGGGAAACATTCTTCACCCAGAGGGTGGGTTGGGCACTGAACAGGCTCCCCAGGGAGTGGTCACAGCTCCAAGGCTGTCAGAGCTCAAGAAGCCTTTGGACAAYRCTCTCAGGGACAGGGTGGGATTGTTGGGGTGTCCTGTGCAGGGCCAGGGGTTGGAATCAGTGATCCTTGTGGGTCCCTTCCRACTTAGGATATTCTATGACTAAACCAGAARTGCCAAATTCTGTTAATTCTGTGTCCTGCCTTCCCTCCTGCCCTGCCTTGTGTGTCTTGCCTGTTACATGACATTGGATAATTGTTGGGTGTTGTAATTTCTGCTGAAAGTTTAACTAGGACCACAGCTGGATTTTTTGGGAACGTCATGACCTCACATTGGGAAACTGGGAATATAGGCAAAAGGCTCTCTTGCATGGATAACAATGCCAAAGTTGAGCTGTGTGACTTGTGTTGGTGTTTTGTGGCAATGTGTATGAAGGTCATGATCACACAGTGATCTTGTAGTCAGCTCCTGTCAAAGGAGAACGTCTGGATCTTTGTGCTCAAGATCACTGGTAGTACARTGAATTAGAGCAAGACTTCTGGTTRGCAAAGTAACCTTTTTTGGAACTGTTGCCTATTATCCTATTGTTGTGGTATTCCTTTAAACAGCCACTAAAAAGTGAAAATTTCTGTCTTCTTACCCCAGGTATTGTTCTCTTGCCTCCAGATGGTCCCTGAATTTCAGAATAGGTGAATGTAAATATCCATTCCCTGTRATCTTTGGTGCCCCCAGTCCTGTGCTAACACACAGGATGTGTTTTCTGKCATATATTGTCCTTACATATATCTGGGTAACTGTTAGAAAGCTGGTACCTGCTGCACTGGCAGCTGGAACTCTTGAGATACTGGCAGATGACAAGGGAAACTCAGAGATCAAATTCAGAGCTTTGTCTGGACAAGGAACCCAGAGGATGTAGCTCTGTGATTTGGGATATGAGGAGAAAGAGTTCTTGAGGCTRAGCAGGAAGGGTTTCCCTTTACACTACAGAGTAGCAACTGCAAAAGTGGTTTCTACACAGCTTTTAGAAGTGTTGCTGCAAAGAACTCTTAACAGGACAAATCCTACCTTGTCTTTTCTATGTGTTTAACTCATATTTTTGTTATGTAGRGTGCAAGGAAGTCTTCCAGCCTTCATTAGAGTCCTGGCATGCTGCCTGGGTGAGGTGCTCAGTTGAGAAAGYACCAAAGCAAAATGCAGTCATGCAGCTTTTAATGTTCTCCTGGTCCTCTCCCCAGTCCAGGTGTTTGCTATTACATAATTCACTCATTTACTAGGCTCAAAAGTGCTGTTTCAGCCCCATAATGTTGCTCTCATGGCTGTCATTTTAGTAATGTTSCATCTGAGAACTTTTTGCCCAGTCTCTTGGTCTGTTTAATTTCCTCACTTGCTGAAGCTGCCATCCAGAGCTGTTCAAGCTGTGCCATTTGTCTTTCAGGTTCGTGAACAGAAGATGCACATCCCTGGTTATCACAGCTGCAGAGGATAAGATTTTTGTTGCAGAYAAGTCTGGTGATGTCTATTCTTACTCAATAACAGAGCCTCAAGCAAATGGAAAACTTGAGCTGGGTCATGTGTCTCTGTTATTGGATGTGGTAAGTGTCTGCTTCTTTGTGTTTACAAACCTGCATTCCTGCTTGTGCTTTGGTCTTTCGTTGTTTCTCTTGTCCCATGGTTTGTTGGGGCATTTTATTGTGTAAATGAAATGTGGTCCAGATTTCTTCCTACTGAGTTTGTGTTGGTGGGGTTTGGTAAGGAAACAAGCTTATGAGTGTTGAAAAAGTCTTTGTTACAGTCACAGAAGACTTGGTGACTGTCTATGGGAGTTCACCCTGTCTGCCATGTCAGCTGAGCTCTTCATTGTGATAAGTTTCTTTTTAAGATGCACAGGGACTTCCACCTCTGCTGTTRGGGGTCAGTGGCTTTCACTGAACCTGGAAGTCAGTGTTGCTTGTCTTAGTGAGTGAGAAAGTTACAGTCACAAAGATGTGTGCTTCCATTGTTGGTGCAAAAGAGTGGCTTAGTGTTTGTACCTGCCTTTTTTGGTGAGGAGATACTGCTGATCTCTTTTTCTTAGTTAAGAAGWATTTCAAACATTGAACTGCTGGACACTAAAGCTGACTCTCTCCCAACAGGCCCTGAGTCCTGATGACCGGTACATCCTAACTGCAGACAGAGATGAGAAGATCAGAGTCAGCTTGACAAAGGCTCCCTACAGTATTGTATCCTACTGCATGGGCCACAGAGAGTGAGTACCTTGTGTGCCAGAGGCATTTTGTACAGCCCTTCCCTGCACATTCACCTTTGTCCACTCTCAGTGGGTGAAATCATCTCTTCAAATCACATTAAACAACATCTCAGTCTGTGATGGAATCATGGAATGGTGTGGGAGGAAAGAAACCTTTAAAAGTCATCCAATCCAACCTTCCTGCCCTGAGCAGGAACATCTTCAATAAGATCAGGTTGCTTAGAGCCCCATTCTACCTGGCCTTGAATGTTTCTGGGCATGGAGCATTCAACACRTCTCTGGGCAATCTGTATTTCACCACCCTCATTGTAAAAAAATTCCTTCCTTATACSTAGTCTGAGCCTACACTTATTTTAAAACCATTATCCCTWGTCCTACTGCAACAGTCCTCCTAAAAATATCTATCTCCATCTTTTTTATAACAACCCCTTATGAACTGGAAGGCTGCAGTRAAGTCTTGTCAGAGCCTTCTTGAGGCTGAACAATCCCCAGTTCTCTCAGCCTTTCCACCCAGCAGAGGTGCTCCTGCTCTCTGCATGTGCTGTTTTTGTGGCCTCTGGACCTGCTGCAATAGGTCTGTGTCCTTCTTGTCCCCAGGACTTCAGCACTGGACACAGCACTCTGGGACCTCAACCAGAGCAGAGTAGAGGAGCAGGATCATCTCTCCACATCCAGAAATCATTAGCTTGGGATGGAGCTTACCTTAGTCTTAGGAAGGGAAGTCTTTGGAAGTCTTTTTGAGGTTGAACATAAGCTAATTAAATTGATGGCATCTCAGTGCAGAACTCAGACTTGGAGGTTCTGTGGTAATAAAAAAAATTTGCTGTGTCAACAGGTTGCATAGAGCATTCCTGCCTGGACACCAGACTGTAGTGTGCTGGAGACTGTGATATAAAATATATTCAAGGAAGGGAGCCTCCAAGAAAGATGGAGAAAGACTGTTTACAAGAGCATGGAGTGACAGGACAARGGGGAATGGCTTTGAACTGACAGTAGGTTTAGATTAGATATTAGGAAAAACCTTTTTACTGTAAGGGTGGTGAGACACTGGAACASRTTGYYYAGGGAARTTRTGKATGTCCCATCCCTGGAAGTGTCCAAGGTGTTCATTAGTGATTGCAGAGTGAATAGCAATATAAATAGACTGAAATATATTCAAGAATTCAATATTTAAATTGGAAATGAATAGGAAAGGATTACATAAATCAGMTGAAAGTACATTGTGTCACAATCCTGAATTTTCTTCTCTCAGCGGCACATAAAGTTTCTGGATATGTTGTGCTTGCTTTGTCCTGGAAGTCTGAATTACAGTGACCAAATCTCTTCCTTTTATTTTTTTGCTCTGGCCTCAAAATTATGCCTGTTTTCAAAAGCAAGACTGTCTCACTCAGGTCGTGTTCTGCTCAGAGGTTTTAAATTGGTGAGGTCTGAGGTAATAATAATTCCTAGAAGTTCAGGTCCTCATTACTCAGTACAGACAAAGCAGTATCAGCAGCTTCTGGAAAACAGAACTTCTGGCTGAATGTAGGCTCTGGTAAACTGCCACMTTGAAATTCTGTAAAGATGCTTTTGGATGATCTCTAACTGTGGCTGGAGAGATGTGGCACTCTGGAAGCTGAGCCATCACTATTGTGTTTTAAAATCATCTGTTGATTCATGTTTTTAATGTGCATCATGAACTGAAAAGGGGAGCGTGCTACCTGAGTAAATCTGTCTCCACTGGCATTTTTGGATCTAAATGAAAATGTTGTCAGCTGGGAGGTAGTCAGTAGAATTCCCCGAGTGCAAATGAGGAAATGTAGTTCTTTATTAAGTAGAAAGTCAGTAGTTTGTGTAGTGCATATTTACTAAGTACTGATGACTTTTTTTTTTARTTCATCCTAATTATCTTGATGTGGAAAATCTGTTCATTGTAAGGTTCTCTTAAAACCTGGYGTTTTTTCTTACTATGTGCTTAAGACCTACGTGTCATGCAAGAGAGTTCAACTTTTGACTGCTTTTCCTTTAGGTTTGTAAGCAAAATACTTGTAATACCCAACTGTCCTGATCTGCTGTTGTCAGCTTCTGGGGTATGTATTGCAATTTCTTGCTTTTTGTATGGTTGGTGTTTTTTTTATTGTTATTTAGATTAGTGTTTTGGCCAAATTCCTTGGGATACTTGGAATAATCTGTCATGGTTTGCAGCACAGCTTTCCTCTCCCTTCTTCCCCCTTTTTCTCAGTTCTGTTCARTGTTCAGCCATTCTGTTGCTGCATCACATAAGAACCTTTTACTGTGCTTACAATAAAAGCCATCTTGGAGATGATGAAATTATCATTAACTCTTGCTCCGGAGCACAGACATTGTTTGTTTGGATGAGAACTGAAGAAATGAATATTCCCTTCTTTCCTTCCTAAACTGATGGCATCCTCCTGCCATGCCAGACCTGCACAGAGATGGAGTTGGCCTAAAAGAAGGAAAACAATATTCTTTGTCTCCCAGACTACCAAAACTGCACAGCAAACAAATAATATTTCCTGTGATGATCACAGTAACTCCTGGCATTTGATTTCAGCTGCTGCTCTTGCTTCCCTAAGGCTCTTGTCCCTCTAATTATTTAAGCAGCTCTAGTGCTGTACATGGCTGTGTTTCATTCTTTGCAAATGCTCTTGCATGGCTTTGTTTTTTCCAGAGAGGTGTTTAGCTTCTCTTCRGGAGGTTACTAAATCAAATGAGAATTTGGATGATAACAAGAGCAGGGGGCAGAGAAGGGCAACCTGAAAGAATTGCCATTAAAATGCTGAGCACATGCATGACTGTGCTACTGGAGACAGGCTTGAAATGCCCTCCTCCAGCTACCCAATTTCCACTTCAAAAGGAGAATTAAAATTATCATGATTGAATAATTTAGAATGCAGGGGGAAATTACCTTAATTAAAATGCTTTATCTGCAATTTGAGGTCTTAACTAAGTGACTATTTAGCAGCTTCTGTGGGGAGCTCTTCAGGGAAACAGGGTTTAGCTGAAGGCCAGGAGTAGTCTCTCTTTGCCTGAGTGCTGGTTGTAATAGACTTGTGTCCCTTTCCATCTGTCCAGGACTCCACTCTGAGACTTTGGGAGTATAAAAGTGGAGAAGAAGTGCACTGCTCTCAGCTRAATACCATCTGTGGGTCTGAGGCAAGCAAACCAGACCAGGTATGTCCATGTGTGTCAGTGCTTTTGCTGTGCTCCTGATTCTTGGGACTCCCAAATGTTTTGGTCGCATTTTGTTAGAACTGCTTCCCTTCTGTTGGTGGGTTTAGAACTTGAGTGAAACCTAAAAACTGTTACAGTAGTCTGGGATTTTAGGATTTCAGGAAGGGAAGAAAGTTCCTGAAATCCATTCCTGTGTTTTGTGTGAATTTCTAAAATGTGCCAAGCAGTGACCAAAGGAAGCTGTGTGTAATTCTTCCGAAATATAAATTCTGCACAGTGGACAAAGCCTTCACTTGAATTTATTTTTCCAAAACCCCAGGTGTTTTAGTCTTTCTAGGCCAAAAAACATCTTGTGACACTGGGAAGATTGAAACATTCACCCATTTTTTAAAATGTTTAGAATTTCAAGTTGCAGTTTTTCTGAGCAGAAAGCAGCTTTGTAATATTTTTAATGATTGACCTGCAGTACTGCTCTGTGCAGTCAAAACACTGGACTTGTTATTTTAAGTTCTATTGCAGCTGGGCAGTGTCCAAAACTAAAATGTACAAGTCCTTCATGAAAACTGAACACCTGGGAGCTCTCCTGAGCTTGCAGCCTGTACATCAGTGGTCTCACACACACAGGATTGGTGTGCTGCTGTGATTTTAGATGTTGACCTGATATGAGCAGTTGTACTGGTAGTTCTTGATCCCTGATTTTGTTTTTTTCTTGTCATTTAATATGTCATAAGACCAATTAGCAGTGATTGTCCTTGTCCCTGCTGTGTGCATGGATTAAACCACCCACTCATCTGCTGGGTTATTTGAGTTCAACTCACCCCCCATCCTGCTGCGGGTGATTTTGCATATAAATCTCTAAAAACACTTATTTCCCTGCAGCCCACAGCTGCTTCCCAGTTAGGTGACGGGTAAGCCATGCATTGCTCTTGGGGCAAATCCACTGTGGAATCCATATCCAGGCAGAAATTGAATTGAAAAGCTCTGCCTACCCTCCCCTGTGTTGTGGTTTGGTAGTGGAAATGTGTTGTGCATGATCTCCCCACAGCTGGGAGCCCACTTTTTCAGTCTGGGTATTGGAAATCCTGGGTTTGGCCTGGAGTTGGTGTTAGCAGGAATTTGGGGTAGGGTCTGTATGGACAATTTAAGTTGCTCCTGGACTTGAAGGGTTTCTCGAAAGCACTCCTGAGCCAGGCACTTCTCACACACATTCACAAGGTCTCTGCCTCATTTCAGCTTGATGTTAGTTCTTGGAATCCTTAAAGAAGGTGTCCTTGGGTTTTCTGACAATTGAAAAACAGGAGGTACCAAATGAGGTGACAAGCCCATCTAGCTGGGATCCACTGATGTTCTGGGTGCAGCACGATTTGAGCATTTCTTTTGGAGTGAATAATGGATTTATTTTAAAATATTTTCCCTTCTAGATTTATAAGTTGACTGAGGACTACTAAGCAACTAACTGAAGTGGGGAATTCTGTTATCAGTGTTATAAATGCTACTTGTTGCTTAGACTGGCTTAGCATAAGTAAAATGGCTTGTGTGTAAATTAACAGTGCTTGCTCTGACACTGAACCCTAAATCCACTGATTACAAACAGTTAATAAAAAATCATGCTRCACTATATAATGAACCTTGACTGTAGCATTAGATAAACAACAAATKCCAATAAACCTGCTGATGCAGGTAGGAACTGATCGAAGAAAACATCTCCAACTCTCTTAGAATGTTTTTGAATGTAGTTTAGCAATACTTGCCTTGCCTCCTAATACACCTGATAAAATCCCTTCCATAGGATACTCTTCATGCTGATGTAGCCTCAGGGGAAATTTGAGATGCCCTTTGTTTGAGGAGTCTCCATTTAACTTTTTCACCTCAGTGTGAGTAAGCAAAGACAGGGAAAGCCAGCAAACTGTGGGTTAATGAATAGAACACAGCAATTAAATAATAAACCTTATTCCTGCAGTGCTTTGCAGTTCTTCCATCCACTGCCACGTGTGATGGTATTGGAAGCCACAAGGTGGCCTATTCCTTGAATGTGTGAAATCCTGGTTATTGCCCACTCTCACAGGTATTTTACAGGGGAAAGGAGACTTGTTCTGCTGGCATCATAGTGCTAGAAATGCCAGAGGTGACGTCTGGTGTTTAGTCATGCTGTGCATCCAGGTATGTCACAGATCATTTCCACAGCCTGGAGTGACATCTGTGGTCTGAATTCAAGGAAACAATCTCTTGAGTCAGTACTTTGCAGCTTGTAACAAGCACACTGTCTGCAACACTCAGCAGCCAATGATCACATGAGGATATAAATGGTTTTTTTCTCTTTTTTTGTATTGTTATATATAATTTTTTTACCATTGATAACCAGTGTGGGTGCACTGGAGCTTGAAACGCAGCTTGAAGCACAATGAGAATGGAATCATCAGCAATGCTGGGTCATGTGAGCACAAAAATGTGGGCCTATTTTGCTTGGCAGATGATGCATATGTGTCTGTTTGGGGAATGTAGGAGTGTTTTGARCAGTGTAGCATTGATTTCAGCTGATGGCTTGCAGATCCTCAGTTCATTTTCCCACTAGAATGGGAGTAAATCTYTAATTCCATAGTGCTAAATAAATATTTTCCTGCTTCAGAGCTTTCACCTCATCTGATCCTCTTGACAGCAGAAGTCTGTTTAAAGTCCAGAACATGAATTGCACAACTCTACCCCAATGCACCAGTACATTCATTTTTTATAGGGTCACCTCTTCTCACAGATGACATCAAAAGTTAATTTTAAGGTGTTGGCAGGCTGATAACAGTGTCATATAAGCACTCACTTAAGTTCAGAGAGTATCAAGTGAACATCTGTTTATCACAGAATGTTCTTGTAGCTCTTCCTTAACTGATTTCATAGCCTTGTCCTTGACCAAGATCCTACTGTGGGTCTTAAATTCATTTTGCTGATTTTTTAGCTTCCCCCCACATGGAAAGAACTTGGAAAAAAAGATTCATTTTCCTGTCTCTTTCCAGCTGTGACTAAAACCTGGTTCAAATCAAAACAGCCTCTTCCCTCCTCCAGTGAGGTTGGGGGAGAGCTGCTGCGTCATTCAAGTTCACAGAACCCTTTGTCTCTCTAACAAAGCACTTAGCTGTGTAGGTGGGCACTTTTCCTGCATATTTCTCCCCTGCAGGCAACAGGCAGAGAGGCAGAKCTTTGTTATTAGAAATAATTAGCATAGGTTCCAGTTTTTTTAATGTATGTATGTATCTGGGCTTGTTCCTTTAAGTATCTGARGAATCCACTGGTGGCTTACAGTTAACAGGAGCTGTCAGTTTTACTGGAGAGCTGTGGTTTAAATGGCTCCATCCTGCAGAAACTGCTTTTAGCCACATTASCTACAGAGAACCTTTCTGGTTCAGCCTACTCATCCATCCTACCTGGTATCTGGAACCATCTCTTATGTCTGTGTGAAACAGGGGTCCTGAGTCCCAATGCTAAAWATGGACTAAAAACTTAGTATTTCTGCAGAGTAGTGGGAAATAAGTCCCGTCTGTTCCAGGAGCTCTGAAACATATCAATCRTTTTGATAATGGTTTTTATAAAAGGCTCCTCTGTCCAGACAGGTGGTTGAGATGAGTGAAAAGTGTGTGCCTGCTCTTCTTGCTTCCCTCCATGAAACTGCATCACACAATTTTTCTCAAGTGCTGGAGAAAAAAAAAATTGTTTTCAGCTCTATTTATGCCATGAATTAATTTTCTTTCCCACAGTTGGTTTATCTCTTAGTAGTTGCATCATGTGCTGTTGACAAAATAGTTAGCTTCTGGTGTTAAACTTGCTGACTTGAATTTTTCAAAGCTGTACAGCTTGTTTTGCTTTCCTACATGGATTGCAAAACTGTGAAACAAGCATCCTGACAATGCCTGTACATCAGCTGGTAGCTCCAAGGGTAAAATCCTGTGGTTACTCCCAAATTCACCCTGACTTCATGAGCCAGAGGTTCTGTCTAGTGACCAGTGTTGTGTTAAGGGAAGAAGTGGAGGTAAAAAAAAAAAAGAGTATTTGAGAATATATCAGAATTCTGCCAGCAGAGTGTCAAAAAGATGTATTTTCCTTTCCCTAAAGGAAATAACTCTCTGCTTTTCTACTTGGAAGGTTTTAGTCATCAGCAGTGTTGGTGTTGTCACTGCTTATAAAATACATTTGAGAACCAGCCGTTTGCTGTYGCAGTTTTGCCTTTCATGTTATATAACAGATACTCTTGAAAAAGCACCCCAGGACATCATCTTGCAGTTTCTTTGCTCCTCACAAGTTCTTCCCCACTCAAGGAACCTGAAATCATTTGCTTCATATTTCAAGTAGAATGGTTTGTGCAGCAAAGGTGCTGCTTCTCTCCCAGATAAAACCATAAAASTTCTAAATTAGGAGTGTGATGTGAGGTTTTTTTTGTTGTTGGGYTGGTTTTGGGTTGTGATTTTTTTTTTAATGAGAAAAATTACCTCAGGCAGTCTTTCCTTGTCGTTCAGAACACAATTCCTGTGCAGCAGGGTGGCTTCACCCAGAGACAGGTTGAAACAGAGACAGCACAGCAGAGATATTAGGGATATTAGCTATGCATCACTATCTTCATTTTTTAATGAACAGAACAGCAGCTAATAGCTTGTGTTTGTAATATCTGAGCTGCTGGTGTGATACTCTGCCTGAGCAGGCTGAATGTCAATGTTTTTGCCATTAGCATTGCAGGRGAAAATGTTTGAAGGTGGTATGTTTTCCTTCATCTGTTGGTTTGTCTGCTAAGAGCAGTTCACTCAAACCTTTACATTTGGTCTCTGGACAGTGTGGAAGGGAGAAGTGTGGAAAGCTTCATAAAACAGCAAACACGTAYAAAAATAAACTTGACTGCAGTTTGGAGATAATTATGTTGCTTAACTCACTGTAAATTAAAACATCTGCTGAATTTTAAAAGCTCATAGTGAAATGGAATGTGAATTTTCTGCCCATAAATGGTCTTAGCTTAAAAGGATGTTTCTTTTTCTATTCCTAACAGAAATACACTGTGTCAAGAATGACCTACTGCTGTCAAGGTGGTTATGTTGCCATTCTGTGTGACAGGTAAGAATAGATGGAATAATGCCTGAAATCATCACAGCTCCTGCAAAGATGAGAGCAGCTTTTCCTGCTSTSTGTYCTGGCTGTCCCTGAGCCTGCAGGGCTTGGTGCTGCCTCACACAGAGCCTCTGAGTCCTTACTGTGCCTGTTCTGAATGCAGAGGGGAGTGCAAGGCTTACCTGGTTAGTTAAATTTCGCATAGTTTGTGGTGCTTTTCCTTCAGCTGGGATGTACAAGAGCTGAGGGGTGTTTTATTTTGACTGGTGCTCAGCTGTATATTCCTTCAAGTGCAGCCCTATAGGCCTGTGTGCCACAATGTAACACTCCTCATGTAATTCCTTAGTAATCCTTATGAAATTCTCTTTGCTACCTTTTTTTTTTTAAGAAAAGGCAGCACTGGCTGCTTTTTCTTTCACACAACACTTGAAAAGCTGTTTGACATGTTGGGTATTTACAGCTTCTGACTCAGATCATGTAAGCAAACTTCACTTGAAGTGCATATTCCAAGCACTTTGCTTTGGCTCTGTTTGGAATTAGAGTGGGTGTCTGTAGTTTGCTGTACAAGTGCTGGCTTTAGGTGGATTTGGTAATAATGGTAATTAAGCTTTTCCTCTCGAAAGTATTCCCACAGTCTACATCTTTCAGCTCGATGCCACTGCCCAGCAGCTGGTTTACAAGCAGCAAATCTCTCTGAAACACAAAGGTTGGGATGTTGCATTTGAGGAAACGGGAGACCTGTGGATTTTGCAGGAAGACAAGGAGGCTCCTCTTCTTTTGTACAGAGCATGTGATGGACAGTGGAAGGTACTTTTTAATGCTGAAAATCCGAGTGTTTGGTGATGTCTTGAGGCCACAACAGAAGTGGAGTTTGCTGTTCCCTGGAAGCTAAAAGGCTTGAGATGGAGTAAAAACCRTAGATACACATCTCCTGCTTCTCACCTGTGTATGCAAAGGTGTCAGGAGCTTGTTATGAGCACCAGTGTGTTCTCAGCTCTAAAGCTGCCATCTGGCACASCAGGATCAGAGTGCTTGTCAGCTCTCAGTGCTTTAAACCATTGCCTGAACTTTCTGTGGGCTACACTTGATGATTAAAAAAWAACAACCACAAACCAACAAAATCCCTTTGGGTTTGCTCAGGAATGTTTTCCACACAGCTTTCCTTGTGTCTGCCTCTGAGGGATCCTTTGCAGGACAAGGCATTCTGGGAGCATTAAGGGGATTACTTTATTTTCACTGAGAACAGGGAATCAAATTTGGGGTATGTGCTATCAAGTTTTCTTTTATTGCCYATTAAATAACTGGAAACTCATTTGTTATCCTTGTAAGTCCCCAGCTAATTATGGTCTARTTGTGAAGTGGTTTTAAATGAAACTTCTAAGTATGTTCTTTGATCCTAACGTGTTCCCTGGGATACTCCTTTTCCTCACAGATTAGTAAGTGGGAATGAACTTTCTTTTGTTCAAATGGCAAAGCTTTCCCAGCTGAACTTGAGATCTCAGGCCAGGTTTCAGTAACAATCTTAGAAAAAACAAGCCTAGAAGAGATCGTGGAGGTTTTACACTTGCTCTGTTTCACTACCCTCTGCTGAGAGCTGTTGCAGTTTTCAGCATGCAGTGAAACATGGAGTTGTCTGTTAATCCCAAAATAACATGCAGCATTCCTTCTCTTCCCAGGCTGTAACTGATGACAAAGGATTGCAGAAGATGTCAAAACATATTCAAGACAACTGGACAGCGTTTGAAGGTGAGAAATTTTGCTTACAGTTTTAGGTAATGCAGTTTTTACCATTTAAAGCTTAAGATTTCGAAACATGATTGGAGTTCAGGTCAGTTTAGTTGTCTGTTGAAGTGATTCAAGCTTTGTTTTCTCAGTTTCATCACTGTCTGGTGTGGAGGTCAGTGCAGATAATRAAGTGTGTTCAGGTCACTGTTATCACAGAACGATGTAGGTATTTAGAGCTGAATTGCAGCCTTGTAAYTTCTGCACAGACACCTTATCACAGGGACTCTGTCTCCAGACAGCCCCTGGAATGTGTCTCACAGCCATGGTATCAAACACTGGTGTTTGTTGTCTTGTCTCCTGCCTGGGTGTGAGACTTTTATCACAGGTGCAGTGGAGRCAGTCAGGATGGAACAGCCTTGGGAGGAGCAGCTCTGCTGTAAAGATGGGCTGCTTGGGTCCAGCTTGGCAGGGCAGATCATGTGGAGCCTGCTGTGGCTCGAAGGTTTGACCCTTGATGTGACAACAGATGACATTGGTTGCTGTCAGGGCTCATTTTGTTCTTGCTTCCTGCCTCATTCCCCTCTCTGCCAGAAAAATAATGCCTGGTTTACTAGTTCAGAAGCACCCTACACTTTCCAGGATTTTTTTAGTATTTAAAAAACCCAGCTGAAATTATAGCAGTGGTTGTGGCTGYGCAGTAGAGAAGGGTTGTGGCATGTGCTAAAATCTCAACTATATATTGAAACTTAATTAATAGAAATTKCTCTCCTGTACTTCACTGGGAGACTGGGAATCTTCCTTAAAAAATGTGTTACAGTTCCCACCAGTCTTAAAGTATGTGCATGGTGGCCATATGTAAAGATGGAAGAGCTGCAGAAATGTTCAGTCTGGCGTAAAGTCTCCTTAATATTTGGTGTTGGGTGGTTTAGCGTGTAGCAGTCATTAAGTTGGTCATTAAGYTGTAATTAAGGCGGCACAGTCTTCACAAGTCAGGTGCTCCTGTGGAAGGGAGATGTTTGCCTGTAGATGTTGCAGGTAGTTCCAGCCAGGCAGATAATTAGCAGGATGAGGTCTGAGTGAAAATGAGCAGGGAGAAGSAAAGAGAACAGGCAGGGGGAGAGGTTCCGGGCATAATTAACTGGTGGAACAAATGAGTGTGAAAAGCAGTCACTGGCTCATCTGCATCTGGGAAAGGAGCACGGCTCATATGACAGGGTTCATTATTGTTAATTAGTGAGGGGAGGCTCACTTGATGAGCACTTATTCCACTGCATAATTAGTGCTTCAAAGGTGGTTACATCTTCTGAAACAAGTGATCATTGCATTGTTTGAAACCAGTCGTAATCCCTGGGTATTGTCCTTTTATAAACTTTTCCCACTTGTTTGAGGTTTCTGTGTGATTTAAAATGCATTGGTCAATCTGGAAGGATCATAGAATCCTAGAATGTTTTGGGTTGGAAGAGAGTTTAAAGACAATCCARTTCCAACCCCTYGCCGTGGGCAGGGACACTTTCCACTCKCCCAGGGTGCTCAGAGCCCCTTCCAGCCTGGCTTTGGACACTCCCCAGGTTGGGGCAGCCACAGCTTCCCTGAGTAACCTGTTCAAAGTGCCTCAYCATTCTCATAGAAAAGAATTTCTTCCTAATACTGAGTCTAAACCTGCTCTCAGTTTGAGGCCATTTCCCCTTGTATACATTGAACAGCTTGATGTTGTGCTATAACTCATCCCAGAAAAATAGAAGAGGAAAATTTCGTGCAGACTGATAGAGTAGCATGGTTGTTCAAACCAGCAGCATCCAATTTCTCCCAGGGCCGAGGGCCAGTAAAATTCTTACTGTGTAAATGCAACACCCTTGAAAGTAAAAACGTGTGCTTTGCTGAGCAAGGAAAAGCTGCATTGTCTACCAGGAAACAGGGAGATGCTCTGTGGATGTTTCTGTGGAGGAGCACACTTAGTTGAGGACCAAACCCTAGCAGGTACTGGATTTCTCTTCATTTGTCCTTTAAAGATTGTTGATTTTGGTAAGTGGGAGAAGGTGAGTTCTGGCACTGGCTTTGTCAAGTGCCATTCTAACAGTTTTTTAGAAGTGTGGACCTAGCCAGGTAATCTGTATATTCTTTACAGAAACAATCTGGACTGGGGATTTTTGCATAGCAATTAGTCCCCAGTTAAACTTGTTTAAACCTATGGTATTGAGGATGCTGAGGAATATTGTACTGAATTCACAGAAAATGTAACACAGCCATTGAAGCAAATGCTTAGGAATCTCTGTGTGCTGTAGAACGTAACTATTTGAGGCCTACTCCTCTGGCTTTCTTTTAATTTGATCCTTTAGGAGAAAAGCCAGCTAAGCACACTTAGGTGGCAGCTCCCTTTGTGGTGCTTGTGTCTCAGGGAACAACTCCAGTGGGGTTTTGTGAGAGCAATCATTTCAAACACAGGAGCCTTGAAGTCTGCAAGTGTCCAGTGTGTGAGGGGAGCTCTGCTCTTTGCTTCAACATCAGGTGCTTGCCTCTATGAATGTTTTAGCCTAAAAATGGAGCCTCTGCCTGGCTGGTGAATGCTGAACAGCTGCTTGCCAACAAAAACCAGGCTTACACAGTGTAAATGTTGATGTTTAATCACAGGGTGGTTTGGGTTGGAAGGGACATTAAAGATGATCTCATTCCACTCCCCTTCCACTCTCCCAGGTTGCTCCAAGCCCYGTCCAACCTGGCCTTGGACACTTCAGGGATGGGRAGTCCAGAGCCTCACCACCCTCAYAGTAAAGAATTTCTTCCCAATATTTAATCTAAAYGTGCCCTCCTTCATCTTAAAGCCATTCYCTCTTGTCCTATCACTTMATGCCTGTGCCAAAATCTTTCTCCAGCTTTCTTGAAGTCCCTCAAGGTACTGGAAGGCTGAAACAGTGGACAGGACCACAGTAAATGAGCTGGAATGCCACTGTCTAAAATTACTGTGCAGGAAGGAATTGATGAGACCACTGAGGGATTTACACTTGTGTTCTTGTTTTGTCCAACTGCAGGGTTTGTTGGTGCAGAGAGCTACTACAGCAACCTCTACAAGGCCTCCTTTGAAAACATGGACGAGTACCTACAGAGGAAGGAGGAGAGGTTACAGCAGCAGAAAAAGAAAAGGCAGGATGTGCAGCRTGGTTCCAATGGACAGACAAAAAAAAAGATGAAGACTGAAGAGCCATCACTATGACTCTTGTGAGCTTGTGACCTTTGCCTGGAGGAAGGGAAGTGCTCCAACTGTGGACTCTTTATGTGTAAAATGAATTATGCAAGAAGACTGGTTTAAATTTTTTATTCTGGTTTTCAGGTAGCCTGGTAGGACAATATCCTGTTTGCAGCAAGTAATGCATTTACAATGTACCTAAACTTTCTAGCAGATTACAGTATTAGTGGTCCAGTCCTGGTAATCTCTGATGCATGTTATATGAATACTGGAGATGGTGTTTTCCTTGAARCAGGGTTTTCCTTTTGCCTACTGTGTTCAGGCTTTCTTCTTCAGGTGGAAGCACACTGATAAAAGTGGATGCAACTTTGTTTTTATTACTTTCGGTCTGGGTTGGTTTTTTTTTTTAACCTTTTTTTTATAAGTCTGTTAGTTAATGTAACTAACTTGGTGTACCTGGGTATGGGAAAGGGAATGCAGAAAAAATTGTTGCTTTATCTGTCCTTTATCTGAGACTTTGCCTTTTCTGTTTTTATCCTTTAACTTSAGTTCATATGGTTGGGATTTTTGCCTAGCTTCTGATCCATTACTTCTTACTTGGGGAATATTTCTATGGGAAGAAGTGCAAAAGTTAATTTTGTATGCTACCATGTAAAAGTAAAATGTGCCAGTCAACCTTGAGTTATTGGAAGCTCCTTCTCTTACAGTATGTTCCTACTGTGTCTGTGGAAGTTGTTCCAGAGGCCCATGAGCAAAATTTTGTTTCTGGTTTTTTTTCATGGAGAACTTTTCCATATTGTAATTATCCAAGAGATGTATCTTTTTTGAGAAGTTATCAGTAAGAGCCTTATGGGGCCACTTGTTGCTTCATCACAGGGCAGAAGACTTGTTCATCTACCAGATGGTATCATGTTCATGTGGAATATAATGTCCTTCACAAAACCAGGTGTGGAAATCTGTACAATCCATTAAAAGTATTCAGGATTAACCTGTGCACTGTGAGTGGTTCTCTCTGGAGTGTCTGGGCACGTGGAATTTTTGCATTCAAATGCAGATGTGTGGCCCAGCTGCTTGGTTTGCTGACAGCTTTTATCTTCCTCTTCTCCCGTGAAGATGCTGAATGTCAGTAATAGAGCTCAGCAAAAGGGAGGGAAATTTCCTTGTAGTTTCCCTAAATGCCATGGAAAAACCCTGTTGATTTCAGTCTTCTGAAGGACTTKGGGGTGAAAACTTCTGGACTGTGTCTGAAACAGTCAATACAGTGGTGCAGCACTGGTGATGRGAATTTTTCTTGGTCCTTGAGAAAAGATGAGAAGCTGCCATCTGAAGTGCTTGATGCTGGCAGGAGTGGTGGCTTGGAGTCTGATGCACCTGTGGTGTGATGGTGGCTTTTAAAACTTTGTAATTCTTGTTGTATTCATTTAATTTAAGAGGGGCTCTAGGGAAAGCAGTTGGAGAAGCAAATAAGCTCCAGCCTCAAAGTGTGGCTTTTATTTAGGAGTATAGTTAGCATATTTTGTAAAATATTACCAGGACCAGGCTTGTGTTCACACTCTGAACCAGGCAGGACAGGAGGGAAAGGTTGGGTTTTTACTAGCTGTGATAAAGAAATGATCCAATGATGAAGCTTGCAGATACAAAGCAAACTCCAGCATTTTGGAACAAATTTGAATGTCCTTCAGGAACCTGTGTTTGGATCACTTGTGCATTTCACCAGGTAGCAGTGCTTTTAAGGAGGTGATGTGAGATAAAGGTAGATCCTTTTTGAGTCATCAGACATTTATTTTTGCCAAGTCTTCTGGGATAGTGTGGGTTGGTCCCAAGTATTGCTCTGATGCTCTGACCTGACCCGGGGCAGATTCAGACATCTTGGAATTACAGAATGGTTTGGGTTGGAAGGGAGTTTAAAGATCATCCAGTTCCAACCCCTTGCCAAGGGCAGGGGCACCTTCCACTAAAAGCCCCATCCCACCCAGCCTTGAACACCTCCAGGGACGGGAAATGCAAATGAATGCAYTTCCAAGGATGCTGGAGGCTGTGAGTGTTCAGGGTCACCTGTGACACTCCTGCCCACCACAGAGGTTTTTGCCCAACCCTGCCTTCWCCAGCAGCTTTGATGTGAAGTGTTACAAGTCCATGTGCACAAACAAAACCATTTACTCAGAGGAGGGAAATGTGAGGAGGACACAGGTGACTGCTTTCAGGGGTTGGTTGCAGATACTAYATGCCAATATTGTTAAAATTCTAAAGGAGCAGACTTCCACAGCAATTCCTATTCCCACGGGATATTTTTGCTCAGCACAGGATAGGCCTTGACAGTGATCTCCACTGGCTGCAGGCACTCCTGTGATCCTCACCCTGCCTSCTGTCCTGGAAGAAACCCAAAATTTCTTCCAACATTTGAACTCATGACAGATCGTGGTGCGTGGGAGTGACATGAGATGTGATATCTGGCAGATGGCTCAGGCCTTTTTGTTCTTTCTCCTGYGAGTTCTCCTTTCCTATTCCATTTCATGTTTCCTTTTCTGCACACTGAGCTTCAGTTGTGAGACCATGTGTGCCCGTGGATTGCTTTGAAGAGCTCTGTGCAAAGTGATCAGAGAAAAGAAACTTTGCTGGAAGCTCTAAATCCTTCCTCAGATGTTTTCCAATCTGCTTTGTCTCACTGGAAAACAGACACACACAAATCATTAAAAGGGAGTGGATACCACTGCTGCAGAGAGGGAGACAACACTCCTCTCCCTGGTATTTGAACTATTTATTTCTCGTGGGTAAACCTGATGTCACTTGCTCRTGTTTATTTTCTGAACTTGAACCAAAGGCTGTGTGTGTGCCTGGCAGAAGGRGGTGGATCAGCCAGGGTGCAGTTTTATAGCAGGACTGGAAACCCTCAAACCATTCCAAGAATATTTGTAGGCAACAGAAATTTACCCCATGCTGCACTGGAGCTTTTTCTGGTGATGGTGCAGCTCCTGTGCTTCTCTCCTGAGCAATGACAATCAAAGGAGCTTTTAAAAATTGCAGGTAGGGAAAAGAGTATTTCTCTTCCTCAGCATTTCCAACCAAAGCATATCCTTCCTACTCCTGTTGCTGAGATTTCACCAAAATCCCCTTCAGCAGCACAGATTTGAACAGTGACCTTTTATCTGTTGTAGCAGGAAGAAATCCTAATCAAATGTAGCCCAGAACTTTGGAACAGTCCTTACATTTTTAGCAAAACTTTGAAAACAAGCTTGTTCTGTAAAAAAAAAGTCTAAACAAAAATGTTCCTTTATTTAAAAACAAAAACCCCAATACAATGTAGTTCCTTTATCTCCAGGCTAATAAAAAGTTTCTGCCAATTTCAGTGTTCTCCAGAATCTGCTTCAGCTTTCTGTGCTGAGATATTTCGCATGGAGTGCTTTGATCTCAGGAGAAAAAGCGCTGTGGGTTTAACTCTTACCTGTTGTCCCTGCTGCCATCATTCCGGTGAGGTGGTGTGAAAGGAGACCAGGGTGATGTGGAGTGTGGTGAGGAAAAGCCTCACCTGGTTCAGCAATAATTGTGGATGCAGAGGTTGGGAATAAAAGAGAATTGAATGCTGATTTTTTTATGTATTTGCACAGGTTATCACCYACTACTGCACATCAGTGCTTCTTTTAATACTCCCATTTTCCTCTCTCCTGTTCTATTAATAGAGATTAATACAGCCTTGAGTTTGAACAGCTTCTGGTGAGTTTATTTCAGTCAGTGCCCATTGGAAATGGGAGTTGAGTGCTGATGGTTCCTTARTTCAGCTTTGAATTCAAACAGCACTTTTATAGCTGGGTGGATGCATTGACTCCAGAGAATCAGCACAAAGCAAATCCAGGCAGAAGCAAACAGGACCTGAGCACAGCCATGGAGCCTCCTCTGCTTCTGTCAACAGCCAGGCTACAGCTCTCCATGGAAAAGCTTTGAACAGTTACTCACCTGTCTGAGATTTATCAGCTTTACACCTGTAAGCAGGATGTAATATTCCTGCATTTTGCCTATAGGGATAATAAGAATTTAATATTTTTATCTGACATGGAAACTCTGACTTTGGACTGTCAGATCTAGTCATATATATATATACACACACAGAGGAATATAAATGTATAAATATAAATATACATGTGTATGTATAAATGTATATATATATATATATATATGTAAGAAACCCCATACCAAACAAAAAAACCCCAATTATTAATGGACCAAACTTCTTTCTAACACAAAATAAGGAGATCCTTACCAGGTGTTTTATTTTGCTGTTACATCACCCTTTGGCCTAAGCTGCATTTATAATGCACTTGGCCCCTCACCTCCTCAACCTCTGTGGGAGAAAGAGAAGACCTCAACCCCGTGAGAAGTCCAGGGAGCATCACAGGTTGGCACTTTTGAGTKTTTTCCGTGCCTTTTGTTAAAGAAAATACAGCGTAAACAAGTGACTGCTGCTGCTAATCCTTTCTGAAGTGACTGCTGGAGGGAGGCAGTTAAGAAACACAGTACTCAATGTGAAAGCACAATTAAATCATCCATTTTTGGCAYTCCATCTGTGCAGGTTTTCAGGCTTGTAGCTTGATTCACTGCCTTTACAGCTGTGCTGCAGCCCACCAGCGTTTTGTGCTTTTAAATAAGAGCTGTGTCACTGTGTATTTTCTCCCCAGCATGTTGTCAAGGTGGCAGCATCCCATATAAATTCTGGTTGGTTTTCTGCAGTTCTGGGTGTCTTGGGTTTCTCCATTGACTTTTCCCCTTTATCACTGCAGTATTTCACATAGCACTGCTTCCTTTGCTCTCTGATATTTCAAACCTCAAGAAAGGCAGGATATGAACACCAGCTCTATCAAATTAAAAGCAACATTACTCTGATTTTTTTTCCCCCTGTTTACTGGCCTCTGGAAGAATTCATATTATTCATGTGCATTTAGTTTTACCTGAAGTAATAACCCGTCACTGCATCTAAACCAAACAAGTATTCAGCAAATAAACCAGCCATTTGAAAGTGAAAGCTTCTTATCTTCAAGGAAATAATGACTGCAGGAATTAGTCACCATCTCTAAGACTTGCATGCATTTAGTTTCTGGAATACTTTACTGAGAAATTCTGTTTTGTAAACAAGGCAGAACTGATTCGTGTCAGGCAACTTCTAGGAAGAGAAATATGAATCAGCTGGTCTCTCTCAGCTTCCCTGAAATCTCTTAGGGGAGTTTTTCTGGGGAGAAGAGCAGTTTCTACCAGTTTATTTAAAGAGAGGTGCAGGAACTTTGGTCATTATGTCATAAAATTGAATTTTAAGCCTTTTCCCTCTCTTCCCATTGCCTTTATTAAAAGCCAAAAATACCTTCCAAAAACCCAGTGACCAAATAAAACCCCCATGGCCAAATTAGAGCAAAACACCCCAATGATCCCTCTTCTCAGTGTAAAGCCAGCTAAACAAGATTTCATTTTTTTTTGGTCAAAAGCAGCCATATCAAGTCAAGCTTTGTCCCTTCTCTCCTCTCCATGGTGCAGCCAGGAGGACATTTCWGCCCCTCTTTGTTTTGTTTCAGTTTTGTAACCCAGCACAGGTACAATCCACACTAAAAAGAAAAACTAAAAAGAGGAAAATCCTCCTGTTTTCACCTTTGCAGTTGCAGAGAGCTCTGAACACTCASAGAGCTCATTCAGGTGTGGCAGCTCTGTTCAGATGTGTTGGGCACTGGCATGGAAAAGCTGCTGCTGCATTTTCATTTCCTGTGAATAAGCCGTGGGCATATTCAGGAAAGCACTGGAAATGACTGAATCATAAAGCAGGGGCTTCTTTTCACCCTGCCAGCTTTTTGTTGTGCTTTCTGGGAAGCCCAGCAAAGGGGAAATCCACGCAGGATTTAATCAGAGCTGTTGTGGTTCTTAGAAGGTTCCCAGGTCACTTCTTGCCCCGTGGCCTCATGTGTGGCTTTGCTGGTGCCACAAGGACAGTGAGAGGTGTCCCTRCCTGGGCACACACACAGAAGGAARGAAKCGTGGCTGSRYCTCTGGCTCACTTTTGCTAAATTTTTACAGGACTTTTGAAAAGGGTACATAGTGATGGAGCAAGSGGTAATGGGTTTAAAGTGAAGGAAGGAGTGGTTAGATTKGGTATGAGGAAGGAATTCTGTACCGTTAGTGAGGAATTATGAGATGGGCAGGYMCTGGCACAGGGTGCCCAGAGAAGCTGTGGCTGCCCCATCCTGGAAGTGTCCAAGGCCAGGCTGGATGGGACTTRGAGMAAGCTGGGACAGTGGAAAGTGTTCCTGCCCACAGCAGGGTTTTAAAAATGAGTTTTAAGGTCCTTTCCAGCTCAAGCTGTTCTATGGTTCTGTGGTTTTTCCCACTCCTGAGCAGGGGGCAGGCGGGCAGTGTCCCTGGGGCTGGGAGYTGATCCCACCCTGGAGCTCTAAGCCATGGAGGACATTTGCAGMAGCAGCTGTCAGAGAAGCCAGGCTGCCCTCAGGCTTTGCTGGGGGAGCTGCTCTGAGCTGGAAACCCTTTTTTGTAGCCCTGAGCTCTCCGAACCCTCTGTGATCCAGATGGGCTCCATGTGGGACAGAGCCAGCTCCTGTCCACCTGCAGCACATCCCACACACCCAACCCCATCTGCTCTGCCTGAATCAGCTCCTTCAAAGCCTCCAGCCACAGGGAATTCAGCCCTAGTGATCACTGACCATACATTTCCAGCCCTGACAGGAGGAAACCCGGCTCCTCTTGGAAAAGCTGCACCATCCCTGCCATGGGCTCTGCTTCAAGCAGCCCTTACCCACCCAGAGGGGTAAAAGGGAGTGTGAYCCATGGTGACATTCTGCCCTGCTCCCCCGGCAGCATTAGGCACTGATTTCCAGAGAAATCACGTGTGGTGAGTCAAATTCACCCCCATGTAAAGGAAAAGCCTTTCCTGGGAGGGAGGGACAGCCCGGTCCTGCCCCGGTGTTCTTTGCTTTGTGCCCACGAGTTCAATGGGCTCTTTGCTCTTGGTTGGGCTGAGCATGGTGTTCCCAACTCAGCTCACCCACTCACWGTAAAGTGACTAATTCACCAGGAAATCTAAACCATCCTGGTTTAAATCCATTGGAGGAGCTGAACATGCAGGGGAACACAGAGATCCAGGGCAGGAAGGGAAAGTCTGGATCCGAGGTTTCAGCCAAGCTCCTCCGGGAAGGGAGCAGACCCCCTCTGCAGGGTTTTCTGGCTGTAAAGCAGACTTCTGGCTGTAAAGGAGCTGCATCAGCCCCTGCACATCCTGCCGAGGGTGGGAGTTGTGCAATCAGCAAATCTGTCCCAAGCTACAGCAGCAGAAACAAGCTCTGTCCATCGCTGCCATGAGCCAAGCAAGAGACTTCAGCTGAAAAAGAAAAGTGCAGATGGGTTTGCGCTGGCAACTTCATTTTGGAGAAATGTGATTGTTGTTTTACTGGTTGGGTTCTGCATGCCTGTGGCTTTCCTGACTTGTCTCTCAGATCATGGTGAGCAGAGGTGGCCCCAGTGCTCACACCGAGGTTCACGAGCAGGAGCTGCATGGAACGAGGGTGGCAGGAGGAGTTTGCTGTCCCCACAGAACGTTCAGCACCATCACCATCACCCACTGACTCATCCAGGGCAGGCAGCGCATCAGTGGAATTTATTTGTGTCCCATTTYGGGTTTATGGGCAGCTCCTTGAGGCAGAAACTGAGCTTCACTCAACACCTGCAGGAATTCAGGGCTGCCATGGCGTGAAGCCTTCTCCCAGGGAAAGTAACGTGCAGGATTGGAAATTGAAATTAATGACATCTGCTCTCAGTTTTTCTCGGAAGTGAGACCCCTTTCCCATCTTATCCTGACAGATGTCTGTCTCCTGGTGGGACATGGCTGTCCCTGGAGAAAGCTGGATGAATTTGAAACTGAGAAGCTCCCGCTCAGCACAATGTGACAGTTTTAGGTATCACAATGTGCATAACCACTGTGGAAGTGTCATTAGGGCTAGACTAAAGAAGCAGTTTAGATTTGAGAGGTTTAGTCTGAGATTTGAGGTCAAAGTTGCAGCTTGAGCCAAACCCATTGGGGATGATTCACATCAGAGACCCTCACTAGGATCTGTGATTACTGTAAAATCACCAACTGGTAAATCTCAATTTGCTGTGGAGGAAGAAAATACTGGAAAAAYCTCATGGTAGATGCAGTGTTGAGAGGGCAAGAGGTGGCTCCATTTCAGCTGTTCTGGTTTTAGGGGCTTGTTTGTCTTTCTGGTGCCTGTGGGGCCACTCAGGGCTGGATGGCTGAGGCACATTTCTTACGGATTCCTATTCCTGGCAGATGTGTTTGAAGTGATCAGCAGCTTTTGGTAGTTGCAAAATTTACAGCCAGCACCTTGTAATCACTGAGAAAAGTAGCTATTATCCTCCCCACCCCGCTAACTCCTTGAGGATAAAAAAATAATCTAAAGATTTGGTGTAATTTCTCTTCTTTGATCCTCCCTTGGCGATTCTTTAGAGCAGTGGTTGTGCAGCTGGGAGGTGTCGTGTGGGTGTCGTGTGAAGGATTTCAGAGTTCTTTGTGAAGGGATAATGGAACAGCCTGCTTGGTTCAAAGATGGGGAGTCCTTTCAGGTGATGATTCCATTCCACCTGTAAAGACAGGCATCATTAATATTCTTCTGGGGCTTTTTGAGGAGTGTGTACCAGCATGAAAAGAAATGTCAGGCTCTTAGACGCGTCCTTGTTGTTATGCTGCTTTTCCCTACATGAGAATACATTTAGAGGGGCTAAAAAGAGGTTCTTAATGGAGTAGAGTAGCTAATACTGTAATTCTGAAGAAATGAGATGCTGGAGAAGATGAAAGGTTTCGGCTTTGGGCCGTGTGGGAAGTGGCTGGAGCTGATGGTGGCTGATGAAGCTGTATTTGGGCAGGAAAAGGTGAAATTGTGCCTGCTTTAAACACTGCAGTCACCACACAGCAGGAATACACTGTTGGGCCTCCTGCATCCGTGAGCCTGGAACTTTCAGGATGGGCCTGGTGTGTGAATTCATGTGCAAATGGCACTGCCAAAGCTGCTTTGTTAAGGTTGAGCTGCAGCTGGAGAGGCACAGCAGCAGCGTGGGGATGTTTAACTGGGGTCCAGGTGACCAGTGCTTCTCATTCTGGTGCTTTGGCTCCCAGCCCAGGCCAGCACCTCMGTTTTATTCTTCACACCAGGGCCCAGGCGAGGGGTGTCAGTGTCCTGTGTCCCCRTGGCTCCTCAGTGCCACCTCCTGCCCTGGGAGCTGCACCTTGGACAGAGCCCCCTCAGCACCAAGGACCCCCGAGCCCTTCCCGAGCCTGGTACAGAACCACAGAAAGGTTTGGGTTGGGAGAGACCTTAAAGATCATCCAATCCCACCCCTGTCACAGGCAGGGACACCTTCCACTGTCCCAGGGTGCTCCAAACCCCGTCCAATCTGACCTTGGACACTGCCAGGGATSTGGCACAGCCACAGCTTCTCTGGGCACCCTGTGCCTTCCCACCCTCACATAAAGAATTTATTCCTAATATCCAATCTAAACCGACTCTTTTCCAGTTTGAAGCCATTCCCCCTTGTCCTGTCACTCTTCACAGGCACTGGCCTTGCTGGGAGTGCAGATTGGAGCAGAAGCAGATTCTGCAGATCAAAATGCTCCTGCTGTGCACCGAGGGAATGGCAGAAGGATTTGGCTGCAGATCCTCCTCTGATGTTTCTGTGATTCTCCTCCTGTGGGCAGGGAAGGCAGGGGCAGAGCATCCCTGGCAATAAAAGCACAGCAGCAACTGGGACAGGGCAGTATGTGCCACACACCCAGCACTGATCCAGGCACTGTTATCTGCTCTGGAATACCTGGTGTGTTTATTGAAAAGCTCATTTTCCATGCAATTCCTTGGAGGCAGCAGCCTGCAGCTTCAGGAAGACTGCACTGTGTAAATGCACATTCAGAGGTGAATTCTGATACAACTGATGGTGGTGAAACCAACTTTGTGCTGAGCTCTGAAGAAGACAGGGCTCAAAAATAAAGGCAAAAAGAAAAACACGAAAATCCTGTCTGGCAAACAGGCTTTGATATCGACCCYGCTCTATGGAGAGCAGATCCATCCATGACAGCACAGGGTTCAATTCTTTTTTTGAAAGAMGTTCCCGGGGGTTGTTATTCACTTTTACAGTCTGCAAACACCATTCTCACTCTGCAAACTCCGAGTTCCTCCTGTAAGTCACGCCATGGAACCTCTCTCTCTCCATGTACAATGTGTCTTTCAGAATGATTATTGTCTCCCTGGTTAAACATTTAACAACTGGGATGAGAAAAGACCTTTGTCCTGGAGATAAATCCAGAGGTGTTACAAGGTTGTTGCACTGGAAATAATGGACTTAATCTCAAATCTTGAAAGTAATAAACACCCTGAGTTAGCCTGCACAGCTCGTGTTTGAAAGAAAAGCTGCACCATGCTAATTGCTACAAGCTTTTAATATTCATCAGCTTGTAACCTTGTCAATTTAATTTTAGGTATTTTCATGCAGAAGATGCCTGGATCTGCAGAACACCTACATGAAGCCATGTGAATTTCTGTAATTCAGGGCCGTTCAAAACTCTGGGTGCCACTGAGCCTTCACAATTTTCTCCTTGGTAGAAATAATTAGATAAACACATAAATAAAAATGTAGGCTTAGAAATGTTTTTTTTTTTTCTTTTTCTTCTTTTTTATGGAGCTTCCAGTGGATGAAGCTGGATTTTTTTTTTTTTTTTTTTTTTTTTTTTTTTTTTTTTTTTTTTTTTTTTTTTTTTTTTTTACAATTACCTGTTGTAATTTAGCGTTTTATGAAGGTTTTTAGCACTGTGCAGCCATCAGGCAGCACCTGGTGGAAAAGGCACCCTGAAGCACAGGTCAATGAATAAATCACCATGGAGGATGAAGAAATGACACAGCTGGTGGGGTGAAATGAAAGGCTGTAAAGAAAGGGGAGATTCCTGTATTTTTATTCCTGTATTTTCATTCCTGTATTTTTATTCCTGTATTTTTATTCCTGTATTTTTGTCCACCAGGATCTCCCCAGCTCTGGATGACTCAGCCTTGGCCCAGCAATCCCAAAATGGGTGATTTGTCCTCTGCAAGCAAAGGAGCTGGGAAAAGTCACTGCCCCTGGAGATCTGCCCTCGGCAGCACACACTGCAGGCAAGAGGAGGAGGAGGAGGATCAAAGTCTTGAGTGAAGGGAAGGAAAAATTACAGCCTGGAAGAGATGAAATGGTCCTTTATGACACACATTCACTCTGCTGAGCTTCCAGGAGTTCACAGTGTTTTGGACCTGGCAAGGAAAAATGGTGGAAAATGCTTCTAATAAGCATGTTACAGGATTGTTTTTTAACATAACTCTGCCTGAAATKAATAATTTTTTTTGGAAGGGAAATAATAGCTCAAAAGCATAAGCACTGCTTTGAATGCTCATTTCATTTAGCTGAGGCCTTTTCAGGAAAGAAAAYTAAATTTTGAGCTTTCAGGTTTGTACTGAATACTTTTTTTTTTTTTTTTTGGCTCATCACAAGGGAAATCTTTCCACCTTCCCAGAGATGTGGCTAATGGCCCGAGCCTTTTGGTGTTTAAGATGCGTTTGGCCAATGTCCTTAAGAACAAGTTACAAGTTTTGGCCAGCCCTGAAGTGGCAGCACGAGCCCTGTGGGGCAAATTGGCTCAGGGCAGCTGCTAACTGGGCATTCCAGGGGGCATGGCTTGGGCAGGCAAATTTGAGGAGGATTTATCTGTTTCTGTGTTGATTTTCTCGTGCCATTTTCCAGCCTGGAGCATGTCCCAGCTGCCCTGTGCCCAGAACACCATCAGTGGGCTGAGAATGAGCTCTTTTTCCTATGAAATGACCCCGAGGTGCTCCAAGTCCCTGTCAGTCCGGAGCTTTGGGGCAGAGGATCTGCCAGCCAGGCAGTGACTGCGCTTCCACGCAGTTTGGAAAACAGAGATTTTTTTTCCTCAGAGACTTTATAGCAAACGTTGGCTGCGACAACACCGGTTTACACTTTCCAAACCCTCCCGCTTTCTAAGTTTGTCTTGCAACAGAGCCAAGAGTGGTGTTACAAAAATGTCTGCAGATAGCTGTTTTATGTGTGTGCTCGTGCCTGAGTGCACCTGTGACTCCTGACTGCGTGCCAAAATAGCCAGAAAGGTTTTTTTTCCTTGAGTTTGTGAGTTTGAGTTCTCACTAACCAAGAGCCAGATCTGCCACACCACCAGGTCTGATCTGTTGGGGACGGCTCCTTCATTTATGAGGACATTTAATAAGTGGGTTTGGACAGAAGTTTTTATTTTCTGGTAATGGGAACTGCTGGGTTTTGCACCCAAAAATCACCAGAGGCCTTACAAATGTGCATCTCCCTCTTTGAAAAGAGAGGGCAGCCCTACTGACTCACTCCAGAAGGGATTTGAAGCCAGTGACAGATTATTAATTTTATTATTATGACTTTCTGGGTTTTTTTTTTTTTTTTGTGCTGTCACAGCATTCATGCACAGATCTCCAATGTCCCATTTTTTCAGAGTCCAAACCCCACCTCTGCCCAGGCACTGCCCTGGAGAGCTGAGAGAAAGGAGAGGTCACCTGCTGCTCTGCCACCTCACCTTGGAGCACCCAAACCTTTTAAAAMACACTTCAGGAAGTCTTTACTGCATTTTGCTCATTCACAAGGGTGGCTCAGGAGGGCAGGACCTGCCTGGTGTCCTCTGAACACAGCCTGGAGCTGGGATGTGCCTGATTTCTGATTTCTGAGAGCTGGGAGTCAGAGCAGCAGCTGGATAATCCTACACGAGGCTGCCCTTGGACAGAAATCCTGATCAGAGTGCATTCTCTTAATACCACAGACCAGGTACGAAGGCAAGGCTTGTTCTTCAGGTGTTTCCAGAGAAAAGTGGTAGTAATAACCTGCTGTTTTTGCAGTAAAAACCTGCTGTTTTAAACGGGAAAATTGCACAATGCATGACAGTGCTTCTCCCACGTGGAGCAGATGCTGCTGTTACGGCTGCTCAGAGGAGCTCTGAGATGAACAATTTCCATGTACAGACACTCCTGTGGCATTACAYGGCCTGTGCATTAACAGACACTAAATTTCCCTTGTAAATTGGCTGCCGTGGGGGTGCTCACATTTTTTAAAAAGCTGTTTTCTTCCCGAGACATGCAGCCCTAGCTTGACCTGATTATCAAACCATACCAAAAAAAAAAAGGAGTAATGGGCTGTGGGATCCCACAGCCTTAAAAAAAGAAGAAGTAAAATCCCAGAGCTCATCATTAGTTTCCCAGGCTAAATGGTGCAGAATTTTACATCCCATTTCCTGTTCAGCTTTGGTCCCAACTCCAGGAGTAGCAATGCAAGGCTGGGAYGCACAGAGCTCTGTCGTGATGCTGGAAATTGCAACAGTTCATAAAAAGTTCTTTGTGAGACACTGAAACAACACTGAGATCTAATATTCGCTCTTATTTTTCATTGGAATAGGGTGAGAAAAATATTAAATCCCATTTGAGACATCTCTCTGCCTGCCTCGAAAAACTTCATTCTCATGCTAAGTCTAGTTTTAAAATGTCACCTTGGAAATGTGTGACATTTTAATGGGCTGATTGCCAAGATCCTCGAATCCTTTAATTAGCATATGAATCACAGTGTTAAATATTGTGGGAAAAGCAGAAGAAACTAGAATTATGAGACAATGCCTTGCGTCTCCCTTGGTTAAACATATCTCAGGAGGACTGTCTCTCAGAAATCTAATATTACAAAGACAAATGAGATTAAAAAATGCTGTGGTATTTGCATTTATGCCATTAGCTGGTTATGATTGCATGGGKTTTTTTTTACAGCTGCCTGTGAATAGCAGCCTGGGAGTTGCCTGTTCCTTCAATAACCCTCCCAGCACCACAGCCCTGAGGATGGGCTGCATTCCCTCTTCCCACATTTCTGATGCAGCTCCAAGGAATTCAGCAGGATTTCACCGATGTCTTCCATTCATCTTTCTCCAGTAAACAGTTTTTTGGTTGCTCCTCAAAACAGTGGAGCCAAAACCAGCCATCAATTCCCAAAAAAAACCCCTGCACTCCAGTGAGGGAAAGCCAAGGAGCCTGCACTGTGCAAGGTGCTCCTCCATGCCAGGGTGCATGATTAGGCTGGTGGGAGTTAAGCACATGGATAAATACTTGCTGGATTAGGGTTTGCGGCAGGAGAAAATCCTTCCAGCTGAAACAAAACTTCCTATAAGGATCTAACTCTTAACAAATTTCTTCAGTGAAGTTTGTACAGCAGGTTTTCTCATCTCTTGTGAGTGGCTCAGAGCAGGGCTTGGCAATGCCTGAGCAATTGTTTGTGGCTCCTGGGAGATGATTTGTGACGGAAATCCGCTTGAATGAGAGCGTAAATTCGATTTACTGGTGCAAAAGTAGTGAAGAACTCAACAGCAGAACAATCTGGGCCRCGACTGGGATTTTGGATTATGAGATTTAGCAAAACCCACATAATTCAGATTCAACTTTCAAGCATCAGAAGTTTGAGGTTAATGAAAACAGGAGTGCAGTTCATCCATTCATGAAGAGGYCTGTGAGCTGGACCTGACCCTGTGCTTGGATCTTCCCATTTCCCTTGGGATCTGCTCAAATCCAGGAATCAGAACCTTTCCAATTTGCAACAGAAAGCCCAAAACCACACACAAAAACTGTTTAAAGGAGAAAGCACCACCAGACAGAACTAGCTGTGGGTCTGTCCTGGCTCTCTGGAAACTTTCAGGTAGGAACGAGGTAGAGGGATGGAAATTTTGAGGTGATTTTGATCTCCCTGAGAAGCTGGAGAGTAACTGAAATCACAGTTTTGTCCAGCTGAAAGAGACCCAACACTGGGGTAGAATGCAAGAGTTAAACTCAGAATTAATGGGCAGAAACAACAGGAAAATGAATCTGAATTTCCAGAGYAGGAGGCAGCCATGCCATGGCAACACCTGAAACCCTCAGGGAGGACAACCTTTCTYAGCTGGGACACACCAGGGGCACAGCAGGTAAACAGCATGACTGTGGCTTCATTTTGTGGTCACAAGGATGGGGAATTTATTTATTGCAGCCTTCCCTGGGTGAGGTGGTGCCCAGGATTTAATCACAGCATTGTTTGCTCACAGCTGCAGATCCCAGGCAGAGCTTGGCTCCCARCCAGTACAAAACCATCAATGGAATTGAAGCAATTCTGGTGCTGCACTCGTGATCTACCACAGGAATAAATCTGGAGCTTCTYCTCTAAGGAAAAAACATCCCTTCCCTCTCCTGAACAGCCCCTTACCTTGTACTCATTATGGGAGCTCTGGTTTTAGGAGCACAGACAGTTCTCATCTGAGMAAATACACAAAATAAAACAAGGACAACACCCGTTTCCGTAGAAGAATATATTATTTAGCAGATCAGTTTAAAAGTAAAAAAAAAAACAAAAACAAAAACAAACTGTACATCTTTGAAGGTGTCTCTTGTTGGGTTTTTTTTTTTGCATCAACAAGGATAAAAATGTGTTTGCACCATGGTTTTTTCAGCTTTGTGCACCATGGTTTTTTTCAGCTTTTCCACTTCTTGGCGTGTGCTGAAGGATCCCATGGTGTCCCAGGCCACAAAGTGACCCTGCAAACCCACTAAGGTTTCTTCTGATTTCTTCTAGTGTTTTAAAAAAAAAAATCGCATCCACTATGCTGGGCTTCTGAATGTACTGTGAACACTACAAAATTCAGAGAATAATAGGGAGAAATGTGTCATTAGGGCCTGCTAGGCAAACAGAAATGTATGCCAGGACCCTTGTCAGTGTGTAAGCATCTGGCGAGCTGTGCTGTAATTAGCTGTGCTGTAATTAGCATCCTGCTGCACACATAGAGAGGRCATCTGGACCAACACAGCTCCAGGTGCCAGGGCATCATTTCCCAGAAAAGGCTCCTTGGCTAAACCCGGGTTTGTCTCTACAGACTGCAAGCAGCTGGGTCACCAAAAAGGCAGATCTGCCGGAGATTGGAG
>NW_026623811.1:246089-279501 GCF_030028575.1 Malurus melanocephalus | reverse complement strand
GGATGCCAGAGTCTGGGCAGCCTGTGGTGTCCAGCAGCAGCAGCAGCCTCTGCAGGCTGTGGATCCATCCCTGCCACCTCTCCCTGTATGGTCCCACTTGGATTTGGATGTAGACATCACGTCTGCTCGGCAAACACAGAATTTCTCAAAACCAGAGTGGCCCAGGGCTCGTGGTTTTTTTTGTTCAAAGGTTGTTTCCTCTCACTTTTCAGTGCTGCTCGTTGTCAAACCTTCACTTTTCTGTTTCTGCAGCTGGAATGAAGAGCAAAGCAGGATTAACACCCCAAACTCACACTCCCAGAGCTGCTCTGAGTCCCACGCTCTGCTCTCCACAAGGCATGTGCAACATTTCCTGGGAAATAATAGGCAGCAGCTTGGAATATCACAGGCATTGTTTCATCCAAACAGCTCTGGATGAATGTCCTGAGCAAACAGAACTCAGTCTTTGTCATCATCTCCTCTACTAGGCTCTCAATTATTAATTAAATTCTCTTGTTTCAGGATATTTTGGAATTCAAGCAGCTCCTATTTTTCTAAGACCTCTTGTGCCAATAYACTGTAATTAAAGCTCCATCAGTTTGTATAAAAATGCTGTTCTGACAGCTTCTGCAAACCAGAAATAAAACCTCAGCTCAACTTGAAAGATGAACAAGACTCAGAAAGTCTGGCAGTTGTATKTGAGTTCTTTCGCCCCCGTTTGCGAAATGCTCCTCTCTAAACTGAAAAATTCCCRAAAGACTTTGTTCTCCTTTAAAACTTTGTGCCCTCAAAGCCTGTGCTCTTTGATCAACGAGCCTCAGTAGTTGAGCTGCTGAGGGGCTTTTCCTCCAAAGCACTTGGGAGGAGATGGGAGCTGTAGCAAAGCTCCTGTTCCACTCATGGATGATCAGGGAAGGAGYCCTCATTACCCACAAATCAAACAATATCAGCACCACCGTGCTCCAGGGCACTTCCCAATTTATTTCAGTGATGGATTGACTGATAGCACCCTGACTACATGATGAATTTTTCATGTCAGAAACTCGCTGCTCTGTGATTTGGGCAGGTTCTTTCGAGGGTCTCAGCAGGGAAAGGAGGTCCTGGAAGAGGTGAGCAAGGAAGGGGTGCAGGGCCATTGTCACAGGCAGCAGGGAGCTGGACCAGCCCCTGACTGCTGCCCTGGGTGCTGGGCTCTGCCCTGCCAGGCTCCTGAGACAATGCTGAGAGACAGAAAATGTGGCCACRCAGAATTCCCCCCTCTCCTGAGCCTTACATGTCAAAATGAGATGTGGTTTCTAAATGAAACCTAAATGAACCCTTGGGGACCATAGAAGTGCTTCACTGCCTGTGTGTTTAATCCCCTTGGACGCTCTGCACAATAGGGTAACTCCCCATGAAATGCCAAGCACATCCTTCATGACACACACATGRCTAGAAGCTCTTTCCCAGAAAATAAAATCATGCTCTGGTGGTGCAGAGCCTTGATCTGCCCAGCCCCAGGACATTTTGCTGCAGGGTAGCCCAGGGAAACTCCTTCCCAAGGGAAGGCAGATCCCTGCAGAGGGAGGCATTTGCCAATGTGCTCCCCTCAGGGGGTTATCCCTGGGGTCTGTGCCTTGCAAGCAGCTCCTTTCCCATGTCCACACTTGTGTGGAGCCTGGTGGGCTCTGCCAGGGTTTGTTCTGGCTGCTTGTGGCACACTCCTCTCTCCAGCCAGGTGTCAGGAATGTGTTTTTCAGGATAATGATTATACCATGAGCATTCCCGCTGTTTCAGAATTCAGCTGCTGCTTAATTATAATGTTTGACTTACTCAATCATCATGTTTACTGTATCAAGGAGATAATTAGAGTTAATAATTACCTCTTTCATAGCGTCATCTATCTGTTTTAACCCCTCGTAGTGGTCCCTGGATTCCCACAGAGGCTGCAGCATCACYTCCTCCACTTCTGGGAACAGCTAGGTGCAAACAAGAGAAAGAATATCAACATTTCCTTKTGCATTCCTTAACTTGCTGCATTATTTAATTGTGAAAATTAACACAGTGAAATTTTCACACAGTGAAAAACAGGGTGGCAGGCGGGGTGTGGAAGGAACATCCCAATTTCCTTGGATCACCAAACACCTGGTGGGGCAAACTGAAACTCTGCTCTTCCCCTCTGGGGTTTCTGGCTCTACCTTGGTCACTGTTTCGAACATGGGGATGAGGACAAACTTGAGGAACCCGATCTGCGCCGTGGGTTTGGTCACTTTGTCGCGGTCCATGAAYGGCGCCACCGGCAGCCCCTCGGATTTTTCTCGGTCGCTCTGGAACAAACCCAGAGTTAGCAAATATTAATCTTGGCTGGAAGGCTGTGAGGATAGTCATGCACCAAGCAGATCAGTAGCCTTCAGCCACAGATCACAGAGGTGTTTGAAGATAGCACAGAACAGAGATGTGTTTCCCTCAGGCCAAGGYATCTGCTTTGTTGAGAGCAAAATGTGAATAAAGAGAATTCTGTTCAGTGGCTTCTGCTCAGCACCAGCGTGAAAGAATTCACCTCCAGTGAAAAATTTGCAAGGTGTCCAATTCCCTTTGCAAACCTGCTGGAYTTGTGAGGTAAAATAATTCAGAGCATTTAGAAAGCTGGTAATGGCTCTTGCTGCTTTGAGAGAGAAGGAATAGTTCTGTGATTTCCTCATTATTCTCCAGAGAGTCATTATTTTCAGGTATCCAACCGAAAATCACATCTCCTTCTTTACTAATGATTAAAAGAAAAAATCGGTTGWACCCATTTGCTTTCTGAGCAGGTTCTGTTGCTGGCATCTTTGACTTTTCTGAGTTAGAAACTTCCTATGGAATCATAGAATGGTTTGGATTGGAAAGGACCTTAAAGGTGTCCCAGTTCCAACCCCCTGCCATGGGCAGGGAAACTTCCACTAAACCAGGTAGTTGAGAGCTAGAATCAGACTGGGCTRTCAGACAGCAGAGCATCTGTAGCTGAGGTGGGATGTGGGAATTGCAGAAAATTGTGCAATTGCTCATCTCCCTCACTCTTACCTGCATAAAATACTCCTCCAGTAAGCAATCCACCCAGGGCTCMGCCACTTCCATCGGGCGGACTTCGTTGGAGATGTCACAGCATTTTATCAGTACCATCTTCAGCTGAAACAGGACAATACTTTAATRCTGCAGCCTTAAAGCCAGTCCTTTCCCCTCACCCACAACCTTGCAATGCAGTGGGAGGCAATGCTTTCAACCAGAAATGACACTTTCAGGATTAAACCAGAGGTCTTAAATGATCTGGATGCTTTTCCCCTCTCTCAGCTGCTCTGTGTAAATCACTTTTCCCCTCCATGCCTTGTTTTCCCTGTCTGCAGCACTGGGATGTGTCACAGTGAGATGCACCCTTGTCTGCTGCATGAACAGATTCAGTCACAAGCGACCATTACATTTTTTTTTTTGTGGAGCACTCAGAGGCAGCTGGGAAAAGATTTCCCTGGAAGTCAAAGACAACTGCAGAAGTAGAGGAGACTGGAGTTTGAACTCTTGTGGATATTTTTGCCCCGCAGAAAAGGACACTGATAGAGTAAAATTTTTCATTTCCCTGATGGGACACCAGGATTTCTAAAGCTGGAATAATCTATTTAATATAGAGTACTTCCAGATTGTAATTAAGTTTTGGTGGGGCAGAGAATGTAGGAGGGATTATTTTTTTGATAATATATATTGAATCTTGGTTTTTAAACAAACAAAAGTTAATCTGCAAGCTTTCACTCCATGCACAGAAAAACAACAATCCACAAAGCCTCCTTACACAGGTCATGTGTTCTTCATTTGTGTAATCAAAATTTTCCATTTTTTCCTTGAAAGAGTCCAGTATTTCTGCGTGTCTCGCCATGTCTGTAGCCAGGATTAATGTAATTATCCCCTAGAAAAGAAAACATGTTCACATATTAGCTTGACATTCTTTACAAAGTCTGTTCTGCAAGAGCCAAGTAGGGTCTGTCCTGTGCACAAAATGCCTCAGATGCACTGAATTCATGCTGGAAGGGGAAGTTTCTGACTTGAAACTGCCAGGAAACTGGAAGAGGGTTACAAAGAGTTCGTGGTACACGAGGATCAGGGTGTTATGTGATCTTCCAGAGGCACTGAGGTTTTTGCCTTTCTGATTGACTGATTGTAGAAAAGCAAACTGTACAATGGGATGTTAAAAGCCACACTCTGGCTGCCAAGATCTGCTTTCATCTCCATGGAAAGGCACTGTGGGTTTTGCTGCTGACTCTTAGAAGTCTTAATCTTTTTYTGCTGGCCCTGAGAAGAGACAGAAATCATGATCTGGATGCCAGCTGTGCCCATCCTCTTTGGATTAAGGGCTTTGAAACATTTGGATGTGGTCAAGGAGCTCTGTATCTTCCTGTTCTGCAGAGTTTATGATGGGAAAACATGTGGTTAATTTAAAGTTTTGGGTTTTCATACAGAACAATCYATTTTGGCCCTGTGCCAGTTTCCCACATGCTGGCAGAATCAGGAACTCCAACCAGCCCTTATACTGGTCTGCTTCTTCATTTGTTGTGTGAGGAAGGTGTAATGTGGAAATTAAGACTGAATTTTGGCCCTCAGGGCTCTAATGGGAATTGTAACATTKTTCAGGGCCTCAGAGATAGCTGTGATGGCTCCCAGTGCACTGGAGCCTCTTCCAACAGCACWAGTGCTCTGCTGCTGTAATTTTTTTCCCCTTTTGAAGCCCCTCTTAAAATTAATACAGCRCTCCCTTAAAGCACAAACTTCTGCCGTGAGAGCTTAATCCTTCCCCGGTTAGAGCTAACTGGCTCCTTCAACAATATAAATATCTACCCCTCCAAATGTCCTAGGCTTTAATRGCCAGGATGTACTCATTATTCCTCAGAAACACATTCCAGGGAGTGCTGCTGTGGACATTTTCCAAGAATCCCTCTCGGATCCTTCCAGCTCAAGGGGCTTTTTCAGCTGTACCCTTGAGGGAGAATGAGTCACTCTCATTGTGGAGCAGGGAAGTGTTTGCATCCTCTGAAGGGTGTGTCAGGGAGCAGCTCTCCTACCTGTCTGATCTGTTTGAACTGGTCCTGGTCCACGTTGGAGAAGATGTTGAACTCGGGCTGGGAGATGATCTGGAAGGCCACGGCGCAGTGGTGGTTCTCCAGCGGGGAGATGTCGTTGTAGCGCACGGCCAGCTCCGTGCGCGCGTTGATCTGGTAGCTGAGGGCAGGGAAAGCCATCAGCAAAAATCTCCTGAATGCACCCTACCACGCTGCTTTCCCTCACCTACACCCTTTCCAATGCTTATTCAATTAGCTGCAATTCGTTTTTTTTTTTGTTGGTGGTGTTAAACCAGACTTTCAGAGAAAATAGATTTTACTTTTATATAATCACAGGCGCTGATTCCTCTCAGTGGATGAACATTCCCCTATAGATTTTYTTTTCTTTCTTTRAATTTTACYACATCTCTGYAGTTTAAAATTACATAGAAGAAAAGCAGAAGGAACTATTTGGGTTTAATTCAACCCCCACTAATGGCAAATGCAGAGATTCTCACTGATCCCAATCAGAACTGGGTTTTGCCCTTATTTAAAGAATGGCTTCAAATAAATCATATTATCTTTTTCACATGCACACAGAAGTGTCYGTGGGACAATGGCAATAATTTCCTCACATGATAATAAGTAAAGTAATATTCATTTCATGATTTATAATTATGAAATAACATGTAAACTTAGTCCCCCTTAGAATTTTAGTGTAATTATTCCATTATAATAATTTATTGCTCTGTTACCAGCTGTAAAGTATTTTACCTTGTTTTCTCAGGAGTCGTGGGAGAAAGTGTTGGAATAGAAATCTGAAAAACTTTCCTTACAGAACCAAGGACAGCTGGCAAACCCCAACCCAGACCYGAGCTCTGCTTTGGCCCACATGTGAGTGAACAGCAGAGCCTTGGGAAAAGGTCAAGCTGTGAGAAAGAAAACCTGATCTACYCAAAAACGCCAACCAGTATTACCTTCCCAATAAATTTTAATGGAAGTGGAAGCAAGAGAACAGACTTACGTATTGTTATAGCCTGGATGGTCCAAGTCATGGCAYACCGCTGCCGTCATGAGAATCAAAATGTCAATTTGGGAAAATTTCTCCTGTGAAATACAAAACACCAATGTGGTATGGTGATTTCTACTTCCCCCATCCCCATAAATGAAAAGAAATAAAGAAACCAGACGTGTTTACTTTTTAGAGAAATGCAAATCTGAGCAAAATGAAGCATTTTGCCACAGATGAATTTACTTCAGCCAAGAAAGAGAAATCTGMCTTCCCTTCCAGTAAAAATGACTCAGATTTGCTTTTGTTACATTAAATAACAGCAGCTCAGAGGAGGCAATTTTCTTGAAGCTTGCTATTACTGCAGAGATCATAAAAAAGCACTGAGGCATTAGTTCAGTCTCTTACAAGTCATTTGAGCACCCTGATTCGTTAAGGGAGGGCTGAAAGATGGCTCAGTTGCCATTGAATTCTGCATTAGCTGAAGTTAGGAAAAGGGAGAGGAAAAATTAAATGCTGTGTTCCCTCAGCTTTTGAATAGCATGGACTCACATTAAAGCAAATTTTTCTTCATAGTGCTACTGGCAAGAAAACAGACTTAGGCCAGAAATTGATTTGTTTAACTATGGAGAAGAAAGAAGCTTTTTAAAGTGAATAAAAGCAGTTTTGYAAAGAAATGAAATGAATATATGAGTGCAGGTTATCCAGACAGTGAAATGAGTTGATGCCTACAGTTTGGGACAAAATAAAKGCCAAATGAGTGTTCTGCATACAACACATGCCAGGCTACAGGTCCAAACACAGGTATAAGCACACATTTGGAGAAAACCTCTTATGAGAACATTTTGTGTCCCAGATGAAGACTCTATCCACCGACTATAATTCAGTGGGGGTTTGGCCGTCATTCCTAAATTTTTACTCCAACAATGGACAAATTCTGGATATCCAGGAGGTGAAGTTACCTTCCCAGCAAGCTCAGAAAGCTGTGTGGGTGCTTGGAGTCAGGAACGGGATGGCTGAGTGGGCAGCCAGAGGTGGAAATGCAATTTTCCATTACCTCTCCTCGGGGASAGGGACTGAGCAAGAACAGACTCCTCAAAGGCCACCACTTGCCAGCAGGCTGGTGGCCCATTTTGCAAGAGAAGTGGCTCATGTTTCACGATGGAAATGGAGGGGATGCCATGGAGAGGGGGCTGTACCTGGAGGCTGCAGAGCGAGATCATGCTGTACATCATCTGGGTCACGCAGAAGCAGTGCCGGAAATTGTGGAAGGGGTTGTTTCTGTAATTGTCRTGAATGCACAGCTGCAGAGAGAGGGAATGAAGCTGTCAGAGGTTGGAGAGATGTTTCCCAAGCTCTGTGTGTCCTTGAAGGAATCCTATGGAGCTCAGGATTATTTTTTGCAGAGAGTGACAGCACAAGGCCTCTGACACTCTCTGCCTTTCTGGGTGATATTTCTGWGTTCCAAGAATTCACCAGCAGGTAAAGCTCACAGCACTCTCCTCTCACACCAGCCAGCAGTAGGCAAACACCTCAGCACAGCTRCATCACAGCCTTAGGACTCTGCTCTCATCCCCAATTTGTATTTCAAACCTTGCAGTGGCTAAAAGGTGACTTTGGGGGCTGTAAAGAGCTCAGAGCCCACCCCCATCTCCCTCTCCTGCTGAAGGCAACCTGCAGCTCTGAAATCTTGCATGCTGAAATGGGGCTGATATTTCACTTGCCAGCACTCAGGGGTGGCACTTTGGGATGTGTTGCTTGGCAGAGGGAAGATGTGAAGGCTGGAGCACACCTGGCTGGGTTTCCTGTGCCAGGCAGCCTGGGGGASATTGAGCTGTTATGGGCTCACAGCAGCCATTGCTGTGTGGTTCAGCTTTTTCCAGATCCTGGCTCCGTGCCCTCATTCCCCTGCCAGGATAAAGCCTGTCTTTCCCTGTGTCCAGCTGAGGGAGGCTGGCACAGCTGGGYTAACACATGCCACGGTCATTATTCCAATGCTCCTTTGGTTTCCCGTCCTGCACAAAGCTGGACCCTCCTGCTGAATCCTCCTCCATTGCCTGGACCCCAGAGAGCCCTCGTTCGTGCACATGCTTCAGTTGATGAGCCTGAATTAATGACATGGACAGAATTGCCATGCCTTTTTCCATCTAAATAGGGAATTTATTTCATGAGTCTTCATGCCCAATCATGATCAAACCATTTAACCCTGTACCTCACTTCTAGCAAAACTCAAAGGCCATGATAAGGTAAAAAAATCTGTGGCGTTTCAATGCTTATTCAAAATTTGTTGGGGATCYTTGCAAAAGCTGTTCAGATTTCAATGCTTATTCAGAATCTGAGGGGGCTCTTTGAAAGAGCTGTTCAGATTATTCTGAAGCAAAGATTTTGGACACGTATTTCATTATTTTAAAGTGGCCAAGGAATGGCACGGTGTGGTTGTCAGCCAGGTGAGTATTTCACAGCCTGCACGTGGCACTGCACAGAACTGCATGGATGTGATGTTTACATCCAGCTCTGAAGCCCAGAGCATCCCAAGGGACCCCTGACTCAGAGCACTGAAGGGATGGAGTGACTGGGTGGCATTAGTCATCCTTCCCTTCTGTTCTGGAAGGTTTCTGTAGCCAGAGGATGTGGGAGCAACAAAGCCAGGACAAGCACGAGGTGGCTTTTCCTCACCCACTTCAGTTTAAAGTGATGCCCGTGCTGTGCCTGGGGAAGAATCACACTTTGCAGCAGAGCCCTTGGGGCTTTTTTAAATCACCTTTCTTTCTTGGAGGCTGGTTTAAGAAAGGAAACCTCGCCCTGTTGTAGAAAACACACAACAACCTCCCCTTGTTGCTCAGATGAGGCTGCCTTAAATGCCAGTGCTGACAAATTGCCTGGAGACACAAGCTCGGGGAAGCTGCCTGCAGTGTGGGAGGCCTGTTGCTGTGTGTTGACATATCACCTTGCTTCCCATGTTTTGGGGCTGTGAAACAGGGGGAGGAGATCTTCTGTTCCATCTACTCCGTGTTATCCTTGTTTGCATCGGGTTCCATCCCACCCCTTGTCTTCAGCTGCTTTGTAAGGTCAACGCCACCGAGCTTTTCATGTGCCTTCTTCGGAGAGAGATTTACCAGCTTTTGATCATTTTTGGTATCTCCTTTAATGCAGCTGTACTATTTTTCTAAAAAAAGGCTTTACCAGTGTTGGGAATAAATTTCAGATGAGCCTTCTGCCTTCTGGGGTGATGTTTTGTGCCTTTTTCCAGGTTCTGCTCAGCCTTGTGCCCCGTTGGCTCTGTCCTGCAGGAGGACACCCAGCAGTGACAGCCCCATGTGCCTCCTGCCATTGCAGGAGTGATAAACCCAGYGTTTTCTTTGTCTTTTCCAGCCACTTCCTGATTCTGTGAATTRTTTTAGGAGTCTGCACCTATTGTGTAAAACCTTCTATCCTCTGCAAACTCTTCAGGTAATTAGAAGAGATTAATGAGATATAAGTATTTACCACAGGAATCCTATGAAACATCTGTATAATGAATACACAGTGATTTTTTAATTGTTGTCTAAATAAATTTGTCTGACACAGAGGTAAGTTTTTAGTTATTCTTGAGGCTATCCCTGGGTCCTTTTTAAACAATAAATAAAATATTTACTGTTTTACAGTCCTCTAAGAACATGATTTTTTTTAAGAAAGCCAATATATTCTTCAGCTTTTTAGCAAACACCTTTTTATCTTCTCCCTTGGACCTGAAAAGTCATTGATTTTAAAATATTCTGGTGTTTCTTACTCAGACATTTCACTTTTGGTATGATCTCATCTTTCTCTCATTTTGCATCTCTGCAACATTCTCACATCAAAGACTGAAGCAAAAAAAGTTACCTTCTCAGCAATTCTTTTTCCTTCCTGACTTGTGCTTTTACTCCCCATGATTTAGTACACTGAATGATTATTGCACATATTGGCACTTTTTAGYTATATCTGAAAACACTTGTCTTGCCTTCATTTACAGTAGGTACCAAGAGCATTCAGCAGAAATTAACTGCTTTCAGTAATAGAAACTTCAGCAGATGAATGCATTAAAGTTAAAAAAAGAGTCATTTGTGATCACAAGAATGCCAACGTTTTCTGAAGTACTTAAATTGTAAGAATTTGTATGCTTTCAGWGGGATTACTCATGCGAGTCATGTTAATTCCATGACTAAATGTCTTGCTTGTTGATTTTTGAATCAACAGGATTTGATTTTTGAATCAAGTGAAAAACTGGAAACACCAGTAACTTAAATACTCACCAACCACCTCTTCAGCGTGATAGGGTTGATGTTGAAGTCTTTTACCAGCCCCAGGTCGTGGTACATGTGCTCCAAACAGCTCAGCATCTGCAGCCAGGAACAGRCAGGTTATTGTTGGCTCTGTAAATATCCCTTTAGAATACCCCATGACGTGAATTTTCCCTTTGCAAGCACCAAATAATTGCASAGCCCTCTTTAGATGAAAGATGTTCAAAGATTGCATGATTAAAGAAARTGCAAGAGGGGAGACAGAGAGGGTCTGAAAGCTTTTTGAAGCAGGCACGCCGCTGCTGACTTCACAGATTTTGTGCATGGCTTTGAATATCACACCAGCACCCTTCAGTAATTGTGATTCGTGGGTACCACAGCAATTCCTGCTCACAAAAAAAAAAAACCCAAAAAAAGGAGATTGCCATTTTTGCCATTTTTCTAATTCAGCTGGGATGTGTTCTAATGCTCAGTGAAATCAGTGGGAGCTTTTCCCTGGCTGTACAGAAATGGATCAGGCTCCAGCTGGATAGAAAATAAGAGCTCCCTAAAGAAACATTTATTCCAGGCATGAGTCAATACCTTCTTTCTTTATGACCTCTTGTGAGCTCCTCACTCTGCTATYTTAGCTCAGATTCCTTGTTTAAAAGATTTCCCATTATAACCCCATAAAACTGCAGCAGTTTTTTTATCATCTCATGGAAGCTGTGAGTCCCAATATTTGAAATGCAAGGGCAGGCAGCTCTTTTGAGACAACACCGGCTCTGCAGCAGGAAGKGGGATGCAGGTAATTTAGCACCAGCCCTCACATTTAATCATCTACACTTGAAATAATTGGAAACAAAATATAGTGATAATGTCAAGTGTTTGGGTGCTGAATAGCTTCCATCAGTCAGAAATGAGCAGGCTTCCTGGAGTTCAGGAGTTTATAAATCTGCATTCCCATCTCTGAAGGCCAAATCTGCAGGGGATGGAATGTGGCCATTGTGGCCATTCTGCTGGAAAATGCAGTTCTTAGACTCTAAAGCGATCCAGGGGTTTCAAAATGATTGGTATAACGTCACAAATACAGCCTTGGAGACATTTCCAGTCAGTTTTCTGTTACTTAGGCTCTTTGAAACTCACCAAGAAAAAAAAAAAGAGATTTAATCTAATAAAACTTTATATTTATCCAGGGAATAAACATCATTCATGGAGTAACAACGGGGCTGGTTTTGAGTCATCCAAACAGGAAGAGACTTTGCTGCAGGACCTGAGGGACAATGCCATGARCTGAATTCTGCTCAGATCACATGCATATGAAGAGACCTTTTTCCTGGTAGAATATATGTTTTGCAATAGTTTCATAGAAGACTTTCCAAGACAATAAACTCTACCCAGAAGTGCTGAATTACCCTTAGAAATGCAGCTGTTGCCAAGAGAGCTTTGGGTGAGTGATGAGGCCACTCTCAGCCCCAAAACTCCTGCCCCTCAGTTTTCACATTTAGCTTTCTTGGCCAGCAGTAAAAGCCCGAATATGGGACCCTTTTAAGGCTTGAAAAGTGAGAGGGCATTTGAGGAGGAGGACACAGGCTCGCTGCAAGGCTCTGCTTGCTGAGATGCTGCAGAGCACATTATTCATCTGCTTACAGATGACTSTGCTTTATGACCTGCCTGTCCCACACTGAGCACGTGGGCAAACACTCACTGCTAAACAAGCCCTGGCAGAACTGAAATATTCTCTGTAAACACCCAGCAGAGCTGAGAGGGTGAGATAAACCCATATGGCGCTCAGCTCAACGCAGCTTGTGTGGAAACTCATTTCTGAGCAGGCTCCTCTGTGCAGGGCAAGTTTAATCCCCACGCCCTCCTGTTTGCCTTGCTCATGCCCCCCTGTAGTGTTTCCTAGCCCTCTGAATGAATTACTGTGCTGAAGGACTGTCCCCCAGCCCACAGGAATCCGTGGACAATGGTTTTTTGTCTCTATAAATTCTTTCTTAATAGCCAGAACACCAATGAGCCGGCRGCGTTATGGTCCACCTGTCAGATTGTAATTCCCTCTTGCTGCTAAAACCTGACAGGAATTTATGGCCTTGGTAGAGAGAAAAGGGGTTGGAGAGGGAGCAGTGGCTGCAGAGCATCTCTGACCTCATGAGGAAAGCTCTGCCAGCCTCAGKGAATGGAAGATGGACCTAAAGCCACCAGAGAGCCCTTCTGTTCTACCAGACACAGGAAATACCCTAAAGGGAATATGCTKCTCCTCTGGATGTGGTGTGGGGTGTTTTCCCTTGCTCTGCTGCGTCAGAATGACTCTGCATGCACCACCTCTAGAAGATAATATCACCTATCTAGAAGATAATTAAGGTGATTGCTGTTGGGGGTGCTGCTAGAAATACCCAAGCTTTTCCCTGGAAGAAAGACAGCACAAAACTCCTGGTGTAGTCCTGTCCTCCCTTACATTTTTCTTAAGTGAGATTTGCTGGTATTTGCTAAATTTGTTGGTTTTTTGGTTTTTTGTGGTTTTTTTTTTTTTTTTTTTAAGCTGTCCATTCTTAACATCCTTCTCCTTCACTTTTCTAAAGAGATTTACATGTGGAGCTTCCAGAACCTTCTGCAGTACAAGTGGTGGACCACGAATAACACTAACAGCAGTAAGAAAAAGAAGAAAATGAAGAAACAAGAAGATCCTAATTGGTTGTGAATGCAGCCTCGCAAACTCTCCAGGACAAACTGCAGAAAAACCCTCAGCTGAAGAGTTGTGAATCAATGCCTGCACCTCTGCCTGCTGCTTTATTGATTTGAGTGGAGTTATTGATGATGTGCTTAAGCACACACTTGGCTGGGGATTGATTTGCTCGGATAAAATGGTAYGAGAGAACTCGTGTGGCAGTAATGACAGTGCACCAGTTGAGAGACTTTAGTAGGAAGAGATTAAAGAGCAAATTAAGAGGAGCCAGGGTGTGATAAACAGCACAATCTACCTGGATGAAGCACTGCATTCTGGTGTGGTGTGGAAATTAAAAAAAAAAAATGTAGAGAAGGTAAGGGGCAGAAAAGGGGGAAAATCCCTGCAGATTGTCTCAAAGAGCTCTTCTGGCCTCACTGGCTCGCAGAAAGGGCCAACCCAGCTAATGTGGCGTCCTCACCTCGTTGGGCTCCCACAGCCAGACGTCGAAGGTTGGTTTCCGCAGCGCCTCGATGGTCTCCTGGGACAGCATGTACTGCAGACAGAAAGGCAGGAGGTGTGAATAAGAGTGTCCCTGCCATGGGAATTGCTGTTGGAATGTCCTTGGGAATCCCAGGGTTCTGTTCATGAGGGGTTTAGCAGCAATTCCCAAGGTGAGAGCAAGTGATCTCTCCCTCTGGCCACCTGACACTCCTCGCCCTTCCCACCAGCTGCTGGTCGGGGCTGATCCTTGTGGAGCTGGGAGTGCAGGGCTTGGGAGAAAAGGGAGAGTGGAGGTGTTAGGGACAGAATCATGGCTCAATCCAGCATGGGGATTCAAAGGCACAGAGCCTTGGCTGCACTGGTTCTGCTGCCTGCAGAGCATCAGCAGCACTCAAAGATGCCAGGTAGGGAGGGGTGGTGTGAAGTGTCTCTGCTTACAGTGCTAAATTAGCTGGTGGGTATGATATGTTTATTTTCAGATGATTTATGCTCCCGTTTTGAGTGTTTTTTCAAGAGTGCCCACAGTTTCRAATTGGTTGTCAGCCTGCAAGATTCAAGTGATTTTTTATCATTATGTTCAGAAGCTTAAAACAAAATCGAGCTCRTTCACCAGCTATGGTTGTACACAAAATTAAAAAAAAAAAAAGGAATGTGGAGGGTTAAAAGACGTGGGGATATCAGGACTCTACAGATTCATCTTTTCAGAACTCTATTTATCAGTGGTATTGGGATTCAAAAGCCTTGTGGCTTCAATTGGCCCATTTACCATGTCTCTCTCTCATGGGTTTACTATGCTGAGCAGATGAATGACAATTTCTGAGCCATCAAATTGTTTGATACTTAATCCAAGGAGGAACAACACAGAAGATTAATCTTCCTCCTTCAGAAGGCAAGGAGTTTTGCATTTGCATATACAAGGTACATTTAGTATGACTTTCTGCAAGCAAACAGTGAATTAGCAGTAGAGATTTGGTGTTGTAGTGACAGCTTCTTTCAGCCTCACCGACACTGGACAAATCCAGCACCTGACAACTGATAACAAATATCACAAACCTCCAAAACCCCACACTCCCATGAGCTTTGGTCTGGGAATAATGCAGAAATACAAACTACCAGTTTACTCTGCAATGGGTCAGAGCAACTCTTTGTAGCCCTTATTCTTAWTTCAAGATCCTGATGCAGTAGCCCATCAAAGTTTAATCTGACACATATTCTTATCAGGGGAAAAAACCTGGTTTAGCACTGATGTGTTCTGTGAAACCATGTGTTCATGTCAGGAGCACAAGCCTCCYGGGCAAAAGTTAATTAAAAGAAATAGAAGTCCCACGGGCCTTTGCTTCAGAGACCTGAGGTCACTTTTGTGAGAATAAACAGCAGAATTTACAACTCATGGCTCTGCAAGGCTCTGGAGACAAATGTGCACAGAGCCACGTCTGTGTCACAGACCTGGATCATGCAGTTCAGTGAGGATTTGGGGCGGCTGAGTCAGCTTTGGTGGGTGCAAGGAGATGCCCACGGTAAACCATGATTTGCACGTGTGTGAGCTGGTGTTTTGTCAAGGTCTGAGCTGGGCAGGCATAWCCTGGCAGCTTTTAATAATTCTTGTGGGCAAAGACTGCCAGTCCTGGGACCAAAGACCCTGTGCTCTTCMTGGTTCCAGCCTCATCCATCACTGTGGATTTGTACTTGTACTTGCCCAGGAGACATTTTTCTTCTAGCATTACTGTTTTCTCCAGCAAATACAGGGACAATGAATCATTCTGGAGACAATCCAATGCCGCATTTTCTCTTTGTTTCCCTAGGTGAAGCATCCCCATAAATTACTTTTTAAATTAAAAAATAATCCATTAGGAGAAAGCAGGCAGCAGCGCTACTTTCAATTAGAACACAGCATTACAGGGTGGTTTTGATTGTTGCTATGAGCATGGAGAACAAACAAATATAACTAGACAAAAGAGTCTTAAATGTTGATGAATGCACAAYGTTCATTAACATTTCAAACACTAATGAGCTTTCAAGTATTAAAGACCACTGAGAATTAAACTTTAAGTCACCGCAGGCAACTGACAGCTTTTTCCATTGGCTCGCAGGAGTTTTGGATCAGGTCTTGGATTTAGAATAACTGGGAATTAATGGCTAAGGAATCACACACACAGTGTAAAGCAGCACTTGTCAGGATGACAGCCATGCACGGGGGTTATGGGGAGGGCAAGGGTTGTGTGGTACCTTTGGGTAGGATGGCACATCCCGCCGGGGAGCTGGCCTCTTGTTCTCATCCAAAAAGCTGTACTTGCAGGGACAGTTAGTCCTGAAATTAAACATTCATCTCTTAACATTGAGGGAACAGAACTGCAGTGCCTCAGAAAATGCCAGAAGTGCTCTGGTGTCCCAGTAGGCACCACTCAGAGAACTGCCCCACTCCACAACCCGTCCCTCTTTCATGTGGTGTTGTTCAAACGCTTCGATAGCATGATCCTCTTCAGGATTTTCTCCCCTTGTGCAAAACCCCTGTTGCCCTTTCTTGTCTATTTGCATTCAAGAGAGAGGCATCTCAGTTCAGCCATGTATCCATGGATACCCAACCACTTCTCCTTAAACCCGGGAACTTTCAGCCAGCAGCTTGCTGTCTGTGACAGATGTCCTTCTCCAAGGCTGCCAGGGACCACGCTGGCTGTGGACAGTGGCACATCTGTGCTGATTTATGGGTGAAGACACCCACTGAGCCTTAGTRCAGCCTACAAAACCTTCCACTTTAATGGTGTCACCTCTTGCCTGCTGCCTTTCATGTGGGACAGCAGCAGAGAGGCACAGACTCGGCAGACAACTCTGCTCGAATCCTGGAGGGAGCCACTGCCAGCAATTACAGGTAATTAACCCTTGCCTGGTTATTAACACCAGCCAGTCATCTACTCTTCTTCCTCTGCATGTGGAAAAGCCAAGCTGAAGCCAATGCTGTCCCATCTGAGCAGAGSACCTTATCCCTCTCTACGATTCCCTGATGAGGTTTGCAGTCAGGTGGGCATCAGGCTCTTCTCCCASATGAGCTCAAGCTGAGCCAGGGGAGGGACAAGATGGACATCAGGGAGAATTCCTTCACTGGAAGGGTGGTCAAGCATTGGAAGGAGCTGTCCAGGGCAGTGGTGGAGTCRCCATCCCTGGAGGGGGATGTTTAAAGAACGACTGGATGTGGAAYTCAGTGCTCTGGGCTGGGTGACAAGGTAAGAATCAGTCATAGGTTGGATTTGCTGCTTTGGGAGGCCTTTTCCCAGGAACTTTTCCACATGGRCTTTATTCTCTCTCATGTGAGGCTGATCTTCACTTATAGAATCAYGGAATGYTTTGGGTTGGAAGGGGYCTTAAAAGYCATCCAGCTCCACCCGCCCTGCCACAGGCAGGGATGCTGCTCACAAGATCAGGTTGCTCAGGGCYCCATCCAACCTGGCCTTGAACACTTCCAGGGATTTRTCCCTGTAGTCCTAACATTTGGATTGTCCTTTCTCAGTTTTCAAGCCCCCTGCCAAAGGAAGCAGAAAGAAGCCTCCCAAAAGAAGCCAAAYAAAGCATTCCGTTAACTGTATTTGTCCATATTTTATTGTTTCTTTTATTTTATGTTGTGCATCTTTTCAGTGATTCTCTTCTCTATTGGGAATTAGTCTAGGTCCCTTTTCTCCTTTTAACCTTGATTTCTGATGGCACTGTCTGAATCCTGTGAAAGTTATGTCATTTCACAGTTCACAGTGGTCAGCTGACTTCAACCAGATGCCTTTCTCTGCCCTGTTTAAGGAGATTCTCAGTTGATGAAAAGCTGTCTTAATCGTTTCTAAAGCTGTTTCCTCAAAACTCCACTGTGTGGGGTATTAGTAGGATAAAAATAGTGAGATTGGGGCATTCCTTGCCCTAATTGGAGCTGACTGCCAGGGTTAGCTGAAGGTCAGCCAGCTATCTCTAATTCCCAGCTGCAGCAGGACATTGAAGCCTTCATCCCAGCATGCTGGGGAGCCCAGCAGAGCCCAGGATGCATCAGACCTTCACAAATATATCTGCAAATTGTCATGATTTTAAATGACACCATAATGCTATTAGCATCTGCCAGCGGTGAGCTCAAAAAGCAGACAAGCAAGACAAAAAGCAATTCAAGAAGGATGCAAATGGAGCTGCTTTGCTCTTCTGGAAAGAGAGATGCACGTTTCAGTGTGCTTTTATAAACCTGACTGCTCAACCTTACTCTCCCATTTGGTAATGTAACAGCAAATATAAAAATAGTAAACATACAGACTGCTGTGAYTTTATTGAAGGAATGTAGGCACTCACATATATTTACGTATATTAATTAAACTTAGATGCGATCCCTAATTGCAGCCACGTTATCGAGCAAATAACACTGCACTAGGGATGATGAATCTAAGTGGGGGGAAATACATATCCACTTCCCTGGGATGCCTCTGTTCCCACATAAAYCTCATGGCAGTGGGAGAGGGTTTGTCAGCCACCCTGGAGGGAAACATCCCTAGCTGGGGTCACCACCATCACTGCCATGGGGCTGTGGTGCCTTGGGAAGAGGGAACCACAGCTCGTTCCTCAGCAGCTCCTGATGGGAACCACCAAGGACTGTCCTCTCCTCAGTCTTGTACCCACAGCTAACTGACACCCAAACCCACAGGGTRCAGGTAATCAAGGGCAGAATTCTGGGCGAGCAGGAGGAGGTTTTGAGCAGCTGGGAGGAGGAAGATGCAGCTCAGGGTAACCAAGAGGAGCCATATGGACACAGCACCAAAGTGATGCTGAGCAGAGCAAGTCCCGCTCCTGCTGTGRGTGTGAGCTCAGAGCAAGCCAGGCTGGGTGTCTGTGCCCAGCKGAGCCCCACACCTATTTTTCCCACAGATTTCCAGCCTCACACCCCGTCCTGGTTGCTTTTGGAGCCTGTCACATCTCACCCTCGGTGGAGATGACACCCCAGCTGGAGCTGGCTGCACTGAGCAGATGCAACGCTCTCCATTCTGCTTTTCTTATTAACAGGTTGTTGTTTGTATCACAAAATATYGATTGGAAGGTGACAGGATCTGGGATGGCAATGAGTCACGGCTGCTGGGACAGTCTCATACTTCCTGATGTGGTGTGGTGGCAACTGAGCCAAYGTGAAGTTGCTGTAACTTCTTTTTTGGGATCTAATTCCCTGTCCACCTGTGCATCACAGCTCAGCTCTCCCAGTTCCCTACCACAGCTGAAGGAAAGACATGCGGGAACACACAATTTCTCACATCACACCCAGAACAAATCAGCACACACACTCTTGTGTCTGCTGCCAACCTGGACTCGGATTTTTCTAGTGAGTTTTTTCCCCCAYACACCCCAACAAGAAATGATGCAAGTCACAGGGCAAACTGTGTTCCATCCTGCTGGGATAAATCTGAGGCACACATCTGAGGTTAATCATGTTACTCTGTGATTATGCTAATGTGACAGCTGAATTTGGCCTTGGACTTCGTGGGAATGCATTATCATTGTGCCTCCTGACACATCTGGATGGCAACATTCACAAAAGCCAGTGATTATAAAGCCTGAATGTTTCAGTACATCTCCCATTGCCCTCAGTAGTAAACAGTTTTGATTAAAGGTCAGACAATTTGACCCCAAGAGAGACAGTCAATTCGGCACAGCTCCATTTGGTGTGAAAAATCCCTTTCATCCACATTTTGAGCAGTAGGATATATTCCTCTTCAGCAACCTCCCCAGAAGTATTCCCAATCTCACAGTGATGATTTGTTAATCCAAATGGGGCATTTCACTGGCACAGGGAGCATTTTCCAGCTGGAGCCACGTACCATACAAAACATAATTTTTTCTGCTGTGTTTTAATTACAGCAAAAGCRAGCTTCACCATCACAATGAGCCCTTGCATTAGAAAGTAAATTCCCAATTTCTCGTTGAATTTGAAACGRATGATTTATAATAGCATGAGATCATAATTAGAGGAGCTGCTACATATTTATTTGGTAATTTCCCAGAATATATTGGAGCTGATTTGAGCGTTAGCTGGTTCCCAACCAAAACTACACTTTGCAGAACTTCTTTTCCCATTCCCTCTCTCCTGTAAATCTGGGTGAAGAATTCCCATTCTGTGTGGTGACAACTCCCAAGAYCTTTTTCTCTATTCCCATGGCCCAAGCTAATTTAACTGGTGAACAGCTATATATCTTCAAATGTTAAATCAAAGACCCTGTCCTTGATGGTTATTGGTTTCCTTGCTCTTTTACTTCTAATCCCAGGAGATAATTCTGTGGAAATGTTGCATTAGGGTTTGAAACCAGACACTTATTCCTGTGGTTAGGTCCCAAGCAGGACTTACCTGCTGCTTCTTGCTGCCATTTCCTCCCTCATCTTTTTAATGTCGCGCTTGCATTTCTCAATCTCCACCACTTTCAGCCCTTCCACTGTCAACAAAGGAAAACAACAGGGGTGTTACCATGGCAAAAAGTCGCAGGATTTCATTTCACAGTAGTGCAGAATTTCAGAGAGCTCTGGCAGTGGGGTTATCCAGTGAAGCAGCCTGCGAGGGTTTGGCTCTCCTACGTGCAGGTGCTGCCAAAGCCAGAGATCTTGGAAACCCACAGGAATTCTCTGCTGCCAATGCAGATAACAGCCACGGTATTTTAATTCACTGAATGGCTAGAACATCTCGGCTCTTTCACAGCAGCAGGCAGCTCTTCTGGTGCCTTCACTTCTCGGCTGTAGAGCACGAATCAGAGGAAATCCTGAGCAAAAAAAAACCCCTCCCGTGATGGGATGATAGGCGCGGCTATGCAAGCACGTCCCGGTAGGATTAGAATTCCCATTAAGATAAAAGGTTTTAATTCGAAAGTTCATGCAGAGCATTAAGGAGCTCTGAGASCCATTGTCGGATACAGAAAAACCAAAGCGAGAATGCAGGAGGGAAAGAAAAATGTTGAAAATTTGGCTCTAATGATGGATTTCTTTCATTTTTTTTTTTTTTTTTAGAAGTATCGAAAACCTGTCACTTCTTTTTGCCGATCAATCCCCTAATCAAAGGTTATTTCTCCATGGGGCACAGAAAATCCTATATTCACCTTCTGCGTGTGATTGCGAGAGCCACGAGGCAAAAAGTTTGATTGCCTTTCAATGCAGCAAGGCACTTTATCCCACGTGAGAGCCCAACGCAGCGAGAGCATGAGAACGATTCTCCCTTTTCTTTCCCCCTCATTGAACCGCCAGTGTGATCAAGGACACAGCACCATTTATTACGTCCCTGTCATTCACACGCAATCATTTCACAGCTCATTTGTTTACTGAGCTCGTGGTTTGAGTGGAGGAGCTGCGGCTCTGGGAGAGCTCAAGGGAACGTGCAATCGGACAATCGGTGTTCAGCAACTTTCTTAGAAAATCACAGTCTGGATCACGCTTATCTGGAGAGCAGCATGTAAGTGATAAAGCCCTGCCTTGAAGGGCACAGCTCTGCAGATAAGCAGAGACCTTGATTTTGTATTCTTTATGAGAGTAACAACAGAGATTGCAGCTGGAAATGGGAAAAGAGGACGAGATGTGTATRAACTGAGCCCAGAATGCCACATATTAGGAGAGGAAAGGGAAAGGAGGCTGATTTATGCTTGTTTACAGGCRTGCCTGCTGCCTACAAATCTCGTTTAGAAATTTATATCCATAATAYTATAAATATATAAATACCATATATTATAAACAATATGTTATATAATAATATAAATATTATAATTTATAATAACATTATATTTTTTTGTCCGTCAWTGTGACAGGCAACCTCTTTGGGTGATCACAATGTAGTGATACAGGCAAGCTGCTGTCCTGCTTCTTGGATATGTTCATTCTGGATACCTGCCCGCACTTTTTCAGGGTGCTTTGTCCAGCTGCTGATGATCAGCTGCAGGCCCTGTGTTGCTTTGCACCACCTGGGTGCATTCATCTGGGAGAAATTCATGGATAACCCATTTGCCAAGATGTCTAAATGGTGGCCAGTGCCTATTTAAAGCAGTGGGAGCCAAGCAGAGTTATCAGAGAAGTGGAGCAGGCAACTGCAGGGAGGAGTTCTGGTGCAAAGTAGAAGCCCTGAGCATTTTTTTTTTTTTTTTGTGTTGCATCTCTTTAGTTTTCATCCCAAATCTCACAGGGGGAGCAGAGAATTTACATAATTATTTTCTTAAGGTAGATGTGAAATGCTTGCAAATTGCCAAGGGTTTTTTTGCCAGCTCCCTTGTTCATGTGTGGGCTGCTGTGCAGAGTAAGTCAAGCCACGGGACAAAGCATTCCTCTGCATGTACTCATTTTCCAAGGAGAATTGACAAGCTTTAGCTGGGATTTAAATATCAGCTGAAAGATTTGGCTCCCTGAAAACCCATCTCTGATGCAGTTTCTGGGCAGGAATGGGAAGGAAGCTGAGATCTTTTCATGTGAGGTGCAGATGCAGTGCTGTCACAAGCACTTCTCCCCACACACATGTCCCCTCTGGGGAAGAAATCCTGGAGAGCACATGTGAAAGTAGTGGAAAAGGGATCTCTGAAGGAGGAGGAAAAAAGGGAAAATAAAAGCACAATTCTTTCCACATTTGGCTTGCAAATGATAAACAGCCTTGTCATGTGTGCTGATTAAGGGCCCATTATATTATTCTGCARCAAGAAATACCTTCTGAAAAGACCCTGTTCTGTCTAAAGAAATCCTTGGGCTGAATCCAGCAGTGAAACACAGCTCTCAGAGCAACCTCAGGGAGCCCAGCTCCAGCAGGGAGCTTGGACACTCCCTTTCTCCCACGGTTTTGCTTTTTAAACAAGCCCGGGGAATTATTTTAGAATGTCACAAACTGGGCTCTGCTGCGAACTCTGGAAGTCCATTTCAGAGCAGATGGGTGCCCAGCAATGAAGGGCTGGAGTGGGTGAGTGCTCAGCTCTTCCCTGCCAGGAATGGCATGAATGCCTTGGTTATCTCCCTCCAGCRCCGTGAGCTGCCAGAGCTGCCAGGCAGAGTGTGTGTCAGGGAACCCAGAGGGTTCACCAGAGGCCAAAAGCAGCCTTTAGCTGGCTGGGACAGTTGCTTGCTCTGGCTGCCAAGGGGATACAAAGACCCACAGGCTTACCTCATTTGCTCTAATCCATGGCATTTAGCCCTGAGGACTGGAGCTGGTCAGAAGTTTCACTGGAAATGCAGAGTGACTGGGGTAATTTTTCTTTTTCTCTTTTTTTTACATTTATTTTTCACCCCCCAAAAAATAAATCAGCACAGCTTTGGGAGAGGCATCAGCCAAACACACAGGGAGGAATTCATCCCTAGATTCCTTTCTGGGGGATTGTCCCCTCCATGGATATCCCACAGCAGCAGGAGCCTGAGGCTGAGGTGGCCACAGAGAGAGGTTTCCCTGCAGCTGCTCTTCAAATGAGGACATTTCTTCCTCTCCCTGCTGACAATGGGATCAGTCTCCCCAAGCAGCTGCAGGGKCAAGGTAGCTTCTGGTCAGGGGAAGTTTCAGGAAAAACTAGAAACATTTTTTTCCAGCTAGTTCTAGTGGGAAAGTGCATTCTGCAGCTGTAGTGCTGGGAAAGGCTCTCCCTGCTCCTGACTTCAGTGCTGAGCATCCACAAGGATGTGGCCTTTGGAGTCAAACTGGATGGCAGTACCTTGTTCATACCTCTTCCCTATCTCTCTGGGACCTGTGTTCTGCATAATCTACTGAAATAAGTCCGAGGCAGCACAGGGGGAAGCAAAACAACCCAAAAAATAGAAAGGGAGCTTGTTGACTGGGTGAATTCAACTTGGTAACAATATGGAGGTGTTATGGTGCAAGGAAGGAGGGTGTTACCCCTGGAATTACAGACCAAATGCCCCRGGGAGGGTGGGATCAGGTGCCCCAGCGTTAGAGGATCAGGGAGTGCAGGAAAGGGGGGTCATTGCTGGTTGCAGGGAGGTGACAGACACCTGGGGCAGGGGGGACATGGCAGGGCTGGCCAGGGGCTGGGAGGTGGAGATGGGCAAGATGTGGTGGAGCCCTTCTGCCACAGGGATATGGGAACAGCAGGAYRTGGCCCCAGGCCCCAAAGYTCAGTGTAGGGCTCAGCAGCMCCTTGAAGGGGAGGACAGGAGGTGSTCTGGATGCTGGCAGCACCAGCCAGCCCACCCTGGTCCCCACACCAGTGCCACCACGGGCCCCACCTTCCCCATACCTCACCACGGGCTGATCTGTGGCTTTTTGGGCTCAAAAATGGCCAAGTTACAAGGGATTAGAGAAAGTGGAGGGACTGTGAGGAGCAGSACAGATCAGAGGGCACAAGAAGGCACCAGTTCCCACTGTGATAGGAATAAAGGGACACTCACATTCAACCTTTTTCTCCAGCATTGCCAAGTGATTAGCTACTTCCGTTTTCAGCTCATTGATTTTAAAAACCCTGGAAAGAAAACCCTCATGTATTAATGTTATACATGCAAAGYTCTACCTACCCTAGGTGCTAAGAACTTCTGCTGGAAATATCCATATTTGTGTCTCTATGACTGATCTGCCCAGCCACGTTTGCCATAAAGAAAAGCAAATTTTCCATGGAAATGCTAACATCTGGGCAGAAAACACACCCGGGCTTAATTTTCAGAAAAATTAACAGCAAGTGACTTTTTTTTTTTTTTTTTTAATGGCCCTGGGAATGTGCTGTGGCTCCACAACATTTCATCCCCCCTTTTCTCAGCAGTGACTTGCTACTGTACCCCCCAGGAAAGCCAAGTTAAATTGATAATGCTTCATCTGAGAGCAGCGTCTTGGKGTCTGCACTCTCTGAAACCTCCTCCCCTCCTGTCGAGTTACGCTGGTGATTTGCTGGGTTGTGGTGGGACTGATCTGTCTTATTGAAACCAGCTGGGATTAAATAAGCAGCTACACAGATGTGGAGAAATCCTCTCGGAGGAGAAACATTTTTGGGTGATAAAGGGGAAAATGAAACAAATCTGATGATTTGACTGTTCAACGAAGAAGCATTTCTTTTGCTTCCAAGCTTTTACTGCTTGATCTCCTTTTAGATCAAAGATAATCACTGAAATTACTTTTGGTTTAAGCTACTGTATTGCTGTCAGCAGGAAATAATGTGTCCCAGACCTAAATTYGGCAGGCAGTGGGATTTGAAAGATGTCTTAAATGCACCTCTGCCTGTTGTGAAAATTTCACTTCAGGCTGATAAAAGAAATAACATTTTAAATTAATAATGATGTGCAGTTTCTTACCTTGAGAACTGCTCAGCAATCTGTCCCAATAAATTCTGGAACAATTCTTCTTTCTCTGGAAAAAAAATTAGAAGGGAGACATGACAGAAAAAATACAGAGGAAAAAAGACACCCTYAACCCTTCTGCAAAGTGGTGTCCCCAGGCTTCCAGTTCTGATGGCGAGGCCAAAAAATTGTTTTGCTCCTTTGTACAATGTCAGGGTTTGAGAATCACTCCTTGTCTCACCCACTTTCTCTTCCTGCAGATCACAGTCAAGGTGTCTCAGAAGTTTTATTTTTGGGATGCTGGGTCTCTGTGAGAGGCAGCTTCTTTGAAGGCAGCACTCTCTGGAGAGGAGACCCCTTTCACAGATCTTGGGCGGGACACCCCRAACCACAACTGGTTTGATAGCTCTGCTCACAATCAGTGTCTCCACACCATCAGCACACTGTGACAGTGTTCATGCACAACACCACATCTCATGAACACAAAATAAAACCCAGCCTGCCTTTCAGTTTTATCCTGAGAYATTTTTTCTGGTGCAAACTCCTAAGGATTGAGCTGCCATGCATAAGCTCCAGGAAAACGTGAGATGCCAAAGCTGCTGTCCCTGCAGAATGAGGTCTGCCTGCCTTGGTTTGTGGGATGGAYACAGCAGGGTACAAGTTTCCCAACTCCTTTGTCCCTTGAGCTTGGACAGAGCAGCCACAGGGATCCTGCCAGGATCCTGGTGTTCCTGAGCGCCTGCAGCAGCTTCAGCTTGGGATCTTTCTCTGGCTCAGGAAGGTCAGCCTGATGAATCCCCAGCCTCCTCCCAGGACAATCCCAGGACACTCACTAACACAGGGAAAAGCAAACAGTCCCTCAAAACAGGACATTAGATTTCGAGGGAAAGTACACTCTAGGAAGGAACAAATACCACAGTAATGTTTTCCCATCTTTTATTGTGTCCACACAGGCAGGGGAAGCATAAATCTCCTTTGCTGAGCCCTGAGCTGCTGCTTTGGGATTGTTCCCTGTTTCCCCCACCAGCTATTGATGCAAACTGCTCTGTGCTGCAGTTGTTCCTGCACTGGGGATGTGCTCTTAGTTCCTTAYGCTCGAGGAAAGGAAACATTGAGTGCACTCATAAACACACTGCAGATTACAGAGCACCTATTTATACCCTACCCAGGAACACCCCGATGGCATTCCTGCAGATACATCTTGTCCTTCCCTGAGGGAAYACCATGCCTCACAAGTGCAATCACCCAGGCAAAGCACATCAGACAGAAAAACAGCCCAGCATTTACCATTTATTTCTAAATAATAGCTCTTGTACCTGTTGAAAGGATTTGCAATTCCTGAGGTATTAGAGATGTCAGCAATACTTGTCAAGAGCATTCACACTGCTGGTCAAAGCAATTTGGCTTTCACCCCCCCGTGTCTCAAAACTGGAGCAAGCATTCTGTGCTCTGAAAGTCTCAAATCTAATTCCCTCTTTTCTTTTTTTTTTTTTTTTTTTTTTTTTTTTTTTTTTTTTTTCCCAGCTCCCAGCCGAGCGGCTAGCAGAGAAAATGGAGAGATTAATTCTTCTCACAGAGACCCATTTTCCAGGTTTCCCGTAAAACCCAAGTGCTGAAACAAAGCAAATTCCGTGTCCTGTTTAAGAGAGGAGGAAAACTTACCGTGTGCAGCACCTGGGATGGCACGGAGTCCGAAAGAGAAAAGCAGAGAAAAACCTGTGTCCTCTCCCTTCGATGCTGCTCAGCCCTCTGACAGTGCCTGGAGCGTGCCAGAGACTGACAAGTTCCCTATAAACACTGTTCCAGTAAAAAAAAAAAACCACCCCAACGATCTTACTTTCACTCCCTCCCTCTGTCAAAACTCCCTTGGAGTACTAGGAAATTCTCATCCAGGGAACAGTCAGCTGCAATGTAATGTTTATGGATGTAATAAAAGACTCTCAAAATGAAGATGTRTGTTTTTATAACCCTAGGGTGCAGTAAAGATATATGACTAAGAGTGGCAGTTCGTCTCATCTTAAAGAGACAAAGATCCATTTCTCTACCCTGTTCCTTTCCAGGGGGAAGACCTCTGGTAACCCCTGTTTCTGAAGAAAATGAGACATTGCCCTGACATCATTTAGCCTCCCTCTTCCTCTCCTTTGTAGAACAGGAGGGTTAAGTGTGTTTTTGCTCCCTTCATTGCCCTCTGCCTTCTTTTTTTYACATCCCTGGGCAGGGCTGATACCCCAGGTGCACACGGACACCTTTCCCCTCGGATTACTTCATTTGTTTTGCTGCCATTCCCTCTGTGAAAAGGAAATCCTACTGCAAGCAGCTCTGGCAGCAACTCTGGGCCCCTTGCTGAGGGTCCTGCTGTAGCATCCCCAAAAAACCCAGCACCTTTCTTCTCCCCTCCTCTCCCACCACCACCGTCAATGCGCAATGCTGGCAAATGCAGATGTTCAGCATGTCGGGTTTGTGCACAGCACTCAGGGTGTTTCTCAGCTGACAAATGACAATTGGMACCCCCCCTGCAGGAGATGCCGAAATGGTTAATGATGGCCAGGGGCCAGGAGAGCTCAGGCTTCCCCAACCTTCCCATGGCTCATTCCCCAGCTCGCCACGGGCACAGGGACTGCGGCTCTCTGCCCGATGGCTCCTGCCAAGCTCAGCAGAGAGCTTGGCTGGGACACCATGGAGAAAGGAGCCATTCTGCCTTGTTCCCAGCAGGTTCTGGGAAGAGAGCAGGTGCGGGGGAACATAGCAGCAGCATTTTTTCCTGCGGCTCCCGCCGTGGCCGGATCGGGGGCTGGCAGGGAGAGCGCACCTTCGCTGCCAGACCGGCACCGGGTGCTCGCGGAGCAGCTCAGGTGAGCCTGCTCTGGCACAGATATTTCATTATCCACRGCAGGTACCCTCTGCCTCACACTGCTCTGCTCAGCAGCGCCTCTTCCTCTGCCCTATCACCCGCTGGGATCTCGGCCAGGGAGCCTCCTCCATCCTCCCACTCTCCCTGGCTCTCCTTGCCATCCTGCCGGCATCAGTAGGCTGCAGGCAGGGCGTATGTGGGCTTGGAGGGGTGCCTTGGCTTCCCCCTGCCTTTTCTGCTGTGGCCAAGCAGGGCTGGGAGGGCATGGACACCTCCTTTTCCTTGTCAGCCGCAGGCTGGTAAGTTCCTGCCCTGTTTCTCACAAATGCTTCTGCCTCTGGCTGAGACTTCCGTCTGCATTTCGCTTTCYGTGGTTTGTTTGGATCTAGGCAGTCAGAGTAATTAAAAAAAAAACAACCCCACAAGCAGCCAGGTGGACAAAAGCCTCGGRAAGGGCTGAGCTTCAAGCCCGAGCCCATGTCCATTAATCTGTCACATCGAGCCCCAGATCCACGTAGCAGCTCAGGCTAATTTGGGCTGTTGCATGCAAATTCCCCAGCAGGTGAGCAATCCTGAGGCCACATCCCGATGCACTCATCCATGTGGGATGCATGTCAGGAGCAGCAGGTGGGAGGAGGATTTTTCTCTCCCAGTCTCTGCCTCCTCAGTCTTGCCTGAGCTGCAAGCATGAACAAGACTCTGAAAAGAGGAGATGCCAGAATAAGAAGACTTAGACACAGTGACAAGCTTCTGTCGTTTTACCAATGCCAATCTGCACAAGATCTCAGATATTAAATCATCCAGGGGGGAAAAGCATCCCTGCAGATCTCTGGTGCCGTCACTGCCCTAACTTTGGAGGGGTAGAAAAATCCCTGTCTGCGTTCCCCTGCCTGTTCGTCACCGCAGTGGGTCAGGCTCGCTTGACCTCCCCAACAACYCCTTTCTCTGCACTATCACAAACAGAACAGACTTCAAATTAATTCCTCAAGAGCATGTTGATAATAGAGTCTGTTCATTTAATTGTCATCTCTATCAAATTGCAGAGTGTCTGAACCCTGATAATTACAACCACAACACAGCCATCAGCGTGTGAGTTTTGAGCCAGTTCCACCAGGAGGACACAGAGCAGAACCATTCTGTTTTTGGGAGGGAGAGGATGCTCACTCATTGGCTTTGGAAACAGAAACACCCAAAAGAGAAGGGTTTGGCATGGGGGTGTTGATGCTGTGTTGGAATAACCATGTGCCTTCTGGTCCAGGGCGACAGAAGGAGGGACAGGATGTGATCCAGCAGCTCCACAGGCTCAGAGCCAGCCAGCTCAGGCCTCCCCTCACCCTCACCCTAACCCTTGCAGRGAACTGACCCCTGACACAGTGATCGCTGCTGCATCCCACACTGACTGGAATAATCATTGTTTTATTTCCAACCCTCTCCCATGACTATGGCCAGGAAATGAAGAATTGTTTCTTAGCAGGACTCCGGTGGATGTCTYCTCTGCTGGATGGAAGCCACTGCTTATAATTTTCCTCCCGAAGGATAATATTTCCSAGTCCCACCTTTCACAGCCTCTGCTCACTGCAGTGTGTTCCATTCTTCTGCAGCTGCCTGGGAGACTGCTGAAAAGAGTTGCATTACCTCCCACCACTGTGAAAATTAGGGTGACCCCCTTTCTGGCACGTATTTGGGTGAGTTGCTTTGGGAAGCAGAATCACGCAGGCAGAGTTGTCTGAGAAGTGAAGATGAGAACAGAGCTGGTTTTTTTTTTTCTTTTAATGAAAAGGAACAATTTACCACTCTGTTTATTCTTCCTACTGTCAGCAAAATGTCAGGAATGCTTAAGATTAATGACAAGCCATGTGAAAGAGAAAAAGATACTAAGGAACATTAGTTCCATCACACTCAGCTCAACTTTCTTTCTCTTTCCATAGCAGACTCTGTCTTCTGTTTTGATAATCTATGGCCAGATTTTTTCTTGCCCTTTTAAGCTCAGATCTTTGGAAATCCTTGTTTCATAAAATGCAGGGAGGGAAGAGAGATCTTGCTGACACAGTGAGCTGTGCTCTGCACAAAGCAGAGCCATGTGCTGTCAGCTGGGGATGAAAAATGAGGGCTTTGGGAGAGTGCAAAAAGTCATCCAYGGTGTTATAAAAATATACTGTTAGCTTCATGTTAGGGGAATTTTAAAAAAAGAATCAAAAGAAGAGACGATTTTCTAGAAAGCCCCTCAATCATCTTCCCAGCTGGCATAACTCAGTGGCATTCCCTGKTGGAGCCGGGCTGGCCCCGTTTCTCTGTCATGGGGCAAATGCAGACTGGTTACTCACACCAGCTGAACACAGAGCCACGTGCTCCACCCCACCTTTCCCGATGTGATAATGCAAACAGGGTGCTCCCAGACCAGCAGAGTGATGCTGTTGCAGCAGACTTGGTCACAATAAGGAAATAGTTTGGCAGACAGCTTCTCACCCTTCTCAGTCACACGTGTCCTTTGGCTTTGACTACCTCCTTCTGGCAATCACTGACATGGGACCTTGTTTATGGCTTCTCACAAACCCTATCGTGGTTAAGCTCTTCCCTGTTCCTACCCTCTGTGCTCTCTTTGCTCTCTGTTCACCTTTGCTCCCTGCACGCACAATGTCCCTGCTGCTGCCTCTGTGTCTTCCACTCATCCTCCTTTTCAGATGTTCCTGCCAAGGCAGATGCCTCACAGAATGGCCTCAGTTCCCTGTGCCTCCTCTTCCAGAAGAAGACAGTTCTGTCAGACACTATATTTTTTTGAATAATTCAGGACTCTAAGCAAGAAGATGAGTTGGGACCATCAAAACCTCGTCTCTCCTGTCCCAGCAGACTCACCCATTCCTGCTCACTAYGTTTTCCAGCCCCAAGCTTTCTGTCTCATTCCTGTTCTGCCTGTGAACCCCGTGTTTCCAGGTCAATCTTAACCTCTTGCTCTTTGTCTCTCCTGTCTTCCCATTTGACTTCCCTAAATAGTGTCCCCATCTGATGTCACCTGTCCTCCTGCAGCCCTGCCACAGCAGCCAGCCTCTCCCTGTGGCTCCAGAGCTGTGGCACAGGCTCAGGCTGCCCTGATGTGAGTGGCAGGAGACACTGCAGCTGCACAGATGAGTGAAACCACGAGCCAGATGCTCGACAGGAACTGCCCCAAGCAAATGTTCTGCTCCAGTGTTTGAGAGCTGCCAGCCTGAGCATGATACTGGCGGGCAAAGGGATGTGGGAGGGGTGACACCCCATCCCTGCAGTGCTGTGTCTGGGAATGTGCTCCAGGTGTGTTCTTTCACCCAAGCCTTCTTTAATCTTGTCAGGTGTATTGAAATATTTATCACACTTAGAGCTGCCATGCCCACAACAGAAATTATGTTCTCTCCTCAGCCATATGGAAGTAACACGGGGCTCAAATGTTGAGCTCAGCTTTCCAGCAGAGCTTTGCTGAGGAGTGAACAARTTTAACAAAACACTGAAGGACAGGCTTTCATTTATCTTGCCTGAAAAAAACCCCATTGCTCCATGCAAAACTTTCCTYAGGGCATTGGGGTGCTGAGCAAGATCAGAGCAAGGCACTGGGAAAGTCCCCTGGACCTCAGACATTCACCTCACCCTCAAATYCACTGATATTTGGGTACATTTTTAAAGCTTTCCTGCAGAGCACTGTGATCAAACACTTCTTATTCTGCTGCAGCTAGAACCATGATACTGACATATTTGGGTTTTTTTTGCATCATGGCCACATAATTTTCACRTGCAAATGCCTGCAAATTCAACTCCAGTAAATTCAGCTTTAGTAGGTTCAGTTCAAAAGAGTCAGTTTACCTGAGAGCTGCTCAGTCACAACAGGTATCACTTTGTATGGAGACCTGGAAGAGTCAGAGAGGGTTGATGTTAGCAAAAATCAAAATGCAGTTTGTATTTCATATCCACACTCCYTGAGAAGTCAGAAGAAGTTTTTTAWTATATTCTAARCTCTCTTAAAACCTGAGGGTTTGAATAAGCAAAGGRCACTTTTTCTGAACACATGACCCTCTGATTTACTAGAGACAGAATCACAGRAAGGTTTGAGTGGGAAGGGACCTTAGARACCATCCAGGTCCAACCCCTTGSCCTGCACAGGGACACCTTCCACTGTCCCAGATTGCTCAGAGCCTTGTCCTTGGCCACCTCCAGGGATGGGGTTAATAACTCTTAAGAGTTAAGGACAGCATTTTTTTGTTCTGTGTTCATGCACTGTCCTGTGCAGGAGCTCCCCCGCAACAGCTGGAGCTCCTTCCCATGGCATCAATAAGAGCAATGACAGTGATCAGTCATAAAAAAATATGGGCCAAAGGCAGCAATGAGGAGACCTAAACTCATCATAGAGTTCAGTTTTGCTTTCAAAAAAACAGCARTCAGGAGCGGGGGAACAAAGGAGCTCCAAGCTTTGACAGCAAACAGGGAGGGAAGGGAACAGATACTCTACTTTAAATAACTAAAAGCAGTGTTTTTTCCTCAGACAATTACTCCTGCTCCAACAATCCAAACTAGCATTAGTGTTACAGGCCAGCACGCATTTCTCACTGTCACCCCCCTCCCTCTGGGGAGCTGCTCACATCCCACTGCACACAAAAGGCATCTGCAGGCAACCAGCTCCCTCTCCCTTGGGCCTGACCCTGTTTTTGGGGAGCAGGTGGCAGCAGGGCTTACCTCTCTGTGTTTGTAGGCATAGTGGGATCAATGGACACCATGCAATTGTCTGCTGTCAAAAGGGAGATGGTTGTGTTCCTGAAAAGCAAGTTCCAGAGAGGATTATTTGACCTAGAAATGCCAGCTGAAATTCTGTGCTGCTGCATGTGATGCAGAGCCACCTTCTCTCCTGCAGATGCATCTTTTGTCCTTGCACCTGGCCTGGGCTGGAAGTGTCTGGCACCTCTGTTACCTCAAAAAGAGGTAAAAAGAGTCAGAAAGGGTCAAGGCACAAGGTAGGCTTGATACTTCACCCATGTAAAACGTGAAGTGTGATCATTTTTTATCTCAGACTAGACCTTGCTCCCTGCTAATTCATTTATTCTCTTGACTCACTGACTAATAATTTCTGTTAAAAAGCTGAGTTTTGTGGTACATTGACTCAGCAGCTATGTATTGACTCACACGACACAAATGACTTTTGGTGCCATGAATATCTTGAAATTATTTGGTTACTCATTTACCAAAACAAACAAAACAAATACTTTGCTGAATATGGGATCTTTTTTTTTTTTTTCTAAATACTATGGTAAGTGTGATCTCATAGGCTCAGATATAAATCTTGGAGATTTATTTTGGCTCCAGGATCCTGGTTGAAATGCAATTTTCCTTTGGAAATCTTCTGATGAAAATAAAATGCCAAATATACAGTGAACACCCTGATTGTGAATGATTAAAGCTGTTAAACAAAGTTTCCTGGGTGATGGAGTGGAAGTATTTGACATCATAGGAAAATGAGAGTTATTAACCTCTCTAATGTCAAATGGGAGGAAATAGAATAAACAGCAAAGGGCATTCATTCTGTCCAGCAGATTATGCAAATCCTGAGTCAATTTTATCTTTCCAGAGCTGGGGTCATGCAGTAAAACATGATTAAAAGACTGGCTTATTTTTCTGCTGCGCTTTTCCTGCACTGTTAAGTTGTGTGTCCAGAGATAAAGACTTTGTGTTATTGCACCCAACCTATGCTGCTCGAGGTCCTTTTGCAGACAGCATAATTTCCAGAGGTGATTAAGAGTTCTAGAGATGACTTAGGGAATTCCAACCCCCTGCTCCACTGCCTGGAGGTGGTGCAGAAGTGGATGGATGGATGGATGGATGGATGGATGGATGGATGGATGGATGGATGGATGGATGGATGGATGGATGGATGGATGGATGGATGGATGGATG